>NC_057810.1:221145666-221260015 GCF_018294505.1 Triticum aestivum | reverse complement strand
CAAGATGGTATAAGAAGCTTGCATATTATGCATATTTGCCCATATTATGCATATCCCACTTGCATCATTTAGTGCTGTAAAAGCTAGCTTTGCATTAGAAGCTTGCATATGGTGCATATTTGCCCGTAGAAAAAATGGTATAAGCCAAATCCAGCATAAGGTGCCTCACGCAGTCATGCCCTCACGAGTCCACAGAAAATCTACTATGCAGGGGCTTGTGCATAATACTAGTATTGTACAACAAGGCCGTACAACGTACTAAACTACAGTCTAACATCAGGAGATCGACTTCTATACAAATTAGTTCAGACGCTTTCAACCACTGTAGAATTTGGTAAGCTGCAGCAAATGAAAGTTACTGAGGAGCAAATAATTCAGTGACCCACCAAACAAGACAGGGCAGTATCTTATATGTAAGTGCAGAAGATTCCCTAAAGATGAATGTATACACACGTGTACAATTTCTGGATCAGTTAAACATTCATAAGATAAAATAAATACTGATTTCAACTGTTAAGCTCTTGCAGAGGGTACAAAACATACCATTTGTAACATGAATTGTGGCTCTCCTTCATTATGATACTTCAGAGCAGGGGACATTGAGCGCGCTCTCTCAATTAATATTTTGGGGTCTAGAGAAGATGGCATACAGAATCCATTAAAAAGAAATATTACATGGCACTTTACATATTACTGGTAAACAATAGCAAAATTGAGACCTCCCACCTGAAATGGTGGTATCTTGTGGAGCCGAGTAATATATGACTTCTACCTTTGCATCCCCCAAAATATTCAAATTAGGATGAATGGCATCAGATATTCTTGGTAACAGCGACGGATTTGTTTGATTCAGGGATTTCCACAAAATCAGCAACCACGGATCTAGAGCTCCTTCGTATCTAGTATACAATAACAAAATAATTCAGTAGTAACTTTGAGGAATTGCTTTGGAATTCCCCAAAAAGGTGCTTTCTATCAAGAAGTTCAAAAACCAATGCTTAAATGTATCACAAAAAACCATGTCATTTGACTTCTCGAAAGCCCGCACATGAATACAAAAACAATAGCAAATACCAAAAAAAGGATGGTAAATTAAAAGGATACCCAGATGAATGTTGATCATCTCCCAAGCCTTTTTCTGTGATTCTTTCTGCACCAAGATTGAAAAGCCTTCGATCGAGCTTCTTTGCAGGATACTGCAGTGCAAACACGATTGTGAAGATGGAAATAAAAACAAGAAGCATGTACAATTTTGAAAATCATAAGAGTCATGATTTCCGAGTAACAGAGAACAATTTACTAGCCAAGATTTTCTTGAAAATAAAATGAGCATAAAAACAGGGCACTACAGCCAAAGAAGAGTAATGAGATATCAAGATGGTTGATCATGCAGCAAAAATTTATGTTTAGAACATAAAAAAAGGTTAATTCCTGAATGTGCAAAACTGGATATGCCAATATGACTTTGTTATTTTAATGATGTTTCTAGCTAAGCATTTGAATACGGCATAAGTCTTTTGTTCCATATCTTTTCTTCTAACCCTGCGCACCTCACGTGTTGCTAGAACTTTGGAATGTTATATTCATAATTAATTCTCACAAACAAATGAACTACAGATCATTTCATCAAATCAACATAAATAATTGGATTAAAATTTAAAATCAACACATAGCCCAATAGCAGGCTGCAAAATCTAGTCCGGAGTCTCACATTGTACTTCCCATAGGTTGAATCGCCGAGCCCAAACACGGCATAAAATAGCCCTTCCAGCCATCGCGCACCCAGAGACTTTCTGGTAAGGTATGTCCAAAAATCCTGACATCCAAAACCCAAACAAAAAATGGCAATTAGAAAATCAACACTCCAAAAAAATACCAAACAAAAGAAGCACCGATCTCCCAACCTTCATGGAATCTGGGGGGTCCCCCTGCCCCATGGTGGACACAACGAAGACCACATACCTTTCGCGTGGCAGGCAACTCTGCACAAACAAGTGGAAGTAGCAAGTGATGTTCATAAGCATCAGATGAAAGGGTTTTGGAGTGGGTTTTCTAGGGTTCCCAGCTTACGGGATCGAAGCAATCCATGGAGAGAACATCGACAGCCGGGCAGCCTCCACGCTCAGCCTCTCGCCCTACACGTTCGGCAGCATCCATGGCGTTGCCAGTTTGCGATGCATAGAGCACGACGAGGCGCTCGGGCAGCTCTGATGACGAGGCCGCCATGGAGAGGTGGGAGCTTGGGAGGGTAAATGGAGTCTGGCCTACATGTTCCATGTTCAGTCTATCAGACACAAGCATAAATAGTCTTTGACAAAGATACAGGTAAGCAAGTTCATTATGTCTTTTTTAACATCTAGTTGTATTGCAAAAACTTAAACAAAGACACACAACTCCAAATTTATCAGCATTAAAAGCAAAAGCGCTGAGAGCACATTTGTGCTGCACACCCACTCTTGGGGATGACAGTCATTACCATCGCGTCGGATGTACACATTCAACTAGGGTCATCTACCAACATGATTGCAGTGATAAGAACAAAATAAAACAAAATAACAAGTTCAGAGAACTGTCTGCTTTGGCTTATGAGTCACAATGCCTCACTTTTCATGAAGTATCCATTAGAGAACCTGTCTGGTAGATTTCTACAGCAAATAGGCTATAGATTTAACTATGATGTATACCAATGATTACAGCACATGCATAACATGTTTTTATAATGTGAGGTAAGACATGACAAATCACTGGCAGCCCGCGCATCGCCACGTTCTTGGTGCTTCCAAATCACTGGCAGTCTGCTCTCAAGGTGAGGCTGTTAAATTTGTGTTCTTTTTTCTGTGATATCGTCATGGAGTGACTTAAAATCAATCTGTACTGCCTTTGATTTCCCTTATAGTTTCTTCATGTCAGATTAATTGGGTCTTCTATAGATTTGGTTGGGATAAGTTAGATTAGGATTTGAACCCAATTTTCCTAAGAAATACAACAATCATGCACCATACACATGTCCACCACATACATACATGTTAAATCCAATAAATCATGCTACAATTTACCACATAAATACATGTTAAATCCTATCGAATTTGCCTAAGCAATCCAACAACCATGTACAGCACAGGATGGAGCAGCAAAGATCATGTGTGGATAAAGGGAAAAGGAGGGCAGGAATCTACCTTGGTCTTCACGGGATGGAGTAGCAGCAACAGCAGCCGGATCACAGGATGGAGTCGGGGCACCGACGTCCGGTGTTCGATAAGAAGCCGTGGGAGGAGGAGGTGCGGGTGCGGGAGGCGCGGGGTGGAGGGAGTCACGATTCGGCGAGTCGGAGGATAAAAGCTCGCCGGGGCTAGGGTTTGCACGGGCGGGGTGCCGCCGCGTCCGTTCCAAACTTCCAATCGCTCGAACGCGGTGGGGGGTAGGAGGATGAGCTGGTCCGCAAGGGATTCGGGTGGGTCTCCCGTCAGGAGTCGCGGGGTTAGAGCATCTCTAGCACACCCTTGCGCGAACCGTCAAAGTGGGTAAAAGGCCGCATAAAACGTGTTCTAACGATGCGTTTGGTCGGGGGTAATTAAAGCTAGGGAACGAAAATTGAAGGGATACGAGACTTCAAATTTATTGTTTGGTTATAAGGGGATTGGGAGTGCGTAAAAGAATAGCCATGGGACTTGAGACTCCAACTCCCACCGTTTAATTAGCAGGTGAGGGGTGGGAGTTGAAAGGAAATTATTTTAGTGAGTCAATCTTAACCCTTCATCATAACTTACGTTAATTTCCTTTGTCAATTTCCACAAACCAAACACGGGAATACATAATTTCCATCATGCGCCAAATAGGGAATTGGGAATAAAATGATCCATCTCATGTCTAATCTTAGTACAACTCCCTACATTAAACACCCATTCCTCTTCCCAAATTTTGCCAAACGCGCTATAAGGATCGGCGTGGGCTGCGGTCAAACAGACCCCGCAAGGCCGAACAGTAAAATAGAATATTCATAAAAATGACATGTGGTTTTTTTCTCAATTTGATACATCTATCTACTACCTCTACAAAAGCATGAAGTGCGGAGATCCAACACAATATCTTAACCGTTTTCTTGATCTTCGTACGGACTAGATATGCTCGCTAAAACACGTTTGATCTAAACATCGTGTTTAGCAACCACCACCCCACCACACTTGTCAGAACCATCCCCCTCAACGTCCTAATGGAAAGAAAAGAGGAACCGCGCTGCAGCTCCGTGTGAGTGTCGCCCCGGCTGTTGAGCAAGCTCATCCCCGCCCCACTGCGGGAGACGCATCCCCCGAGCGTCGCCCCACTGCCAAAGCCCCGCGCGTGAGAGCCGTCCGATCGAGATTCAACGAGAATAGACCATTCATCAAAGGTGCATGACCATAAAAAATATTACTCATATAAATAGGATAACAATTATTCTCTGACTTGAATGAATAATCATCTCGCAATAAACAAGATCCATATATAATGTTCATGCTCAACGCTGGCATCAAATAACAATTATTGAGGTCTAAAACTAATCTCGAAGGTAGATGTAGAGGTAGCGTGCCGATGGCGATCACATCAACCTTGAAACAATTCCCACCGCACATCTCACCTCCTCCTTAGTCAATCTTCGTTTATTCCGCAGCTCATGTTTCAAGTTACAAATATGAGGAACCGAATCAATATCAAATACCCGGGCGCTACTATGAGCATCAATAAGGAACACATCAATAACATGTATATCAAATATAACTTTGTTCACTTTGTCATCCTTCTTATATTCCAAGTACTTGGGGCAGTTCCTTTTCCAGTGACCATTTCCTAGAAACACTCAATTTCAGGCTTGGATCCAGATTTGGGCTTCTTCACAGGAGCGGCAACTTGCTTGCCATTCTTTTTGAAGTTACCTTTCTTTCCCTTGCCCTTTTTCTTGAAACTAGTGGTCTTGTTAACCATCAACACTTGATACTTTTTCTTGATTTCTATCTCTGCCGATTTCAACATCGCGAAGAGCTCGGGAATCATTTTCGGCATCCCTTGCATATTAGAGTTCATCACGAAATCTTTGTAGCTTGGTGGCAGTGATTGAAGAACTCTGTCAATAACACTCTCAACTGGAATATCAATTCCCAGCCAAGTCAAGTGGTTATGATACTCCAGACATTTTGAGTATGTGTTCACTGACAGGACTGTTCTTCTCCATTTTATAGCTATAGAACTTGTTGGAGACTTCATATCTCTCAACCCGGGCATTTGCTTGAAATATTAACTTCAGCTTTTGGAACATCTCATATGCTCTATGGCGTTCAAAATGCTTTTGAAGTCCCGATTCCAAGCTGTAAAGCATGGCACACTGAACTATCGAGTAGTCATCAGATCGAGCCTGCCAGACGTTCATAACTTCTGCATTAGCTCCTGCAGTAGGTCTGTCACCTAGCGGTGCATCAAGGACATAATTCTTCTATGCAGCAATGAGGATAATCCTCAAGTTATGGACCCAGTCCGTGTAATTGCTACCATCATCTTTCAACTTAGCTTTCTCTAGGAACGCATTAAAATTCAAGGGAACGATGGTGCGGGCCATTGATCTACAACATAGATATGCAAAAACTATTAAGACTAAGTTCATGATAAATTTTAGTTCAAATAATCAAATTACTAATGAACTCCCACTTAAATCAACATCCCTCAAGTTGTCTAAGTGATACATGATCCAAATCAACTAACCCATGTTCGATCATCACGTGAGATGGGGTAGTCTTCAATGGTGAACATCTCTATGTTGATCATATCTACTATATGACTCACGTTCAACCTTTCAGTCTCCAGTGTTCCGAGACCATGTTTGTACATGCTAGGCTCATCAAGTTTAACCCAAGTGTTCTGCATGTGCAAAGCTGGCTTACACACGTTGTATGTGAACGTAGTCTATCGCACTTGATCATCACGAGGTGCTTCGAAACAACACATACTCGAGGAGAACACTTTTATCTTAAAATTAAGTGAAGGGATCATCTTATAATGCTACCGTCGTTCTAAGCAAAATAAGATGCATAAAGGATAAACATCACATGCAATCAAAATATGTGACATGATATGGCCATCATCATCTTGTGCTTTTGATCTCCATCTCCAAAGCATCGTCATGATCTCCATCGTCACCGGCGTGACACCTTGACCTCCATCATTGCGTCAGGGTCGTCTTGCCAACTATTGCTTCTACAAATATTGCTAATGTATAACAATAAAGTAAAGCAATTACATGGCGCTTAGTGATTGACACGCTGGTCATACAATAATTAAAGACAACCCTAAGGCTCCTACCGGTTGTCGTACTCATCAATATGCAAGTCGTGAACTTATTACAAAACATGATCATCTCATACATCAACATATATCAAATCACGTCTTGACCATATCACATCACAACATACACTGCAAATACAAGTTAGACGTCCTTTACTTTGTTCTTGCAAGTTTTACGTGGCTGCTACGGGCAACTGGCAAGAACCTTTTTTACCTACGCAAAACTACAACGGTGATTATCAAGTTGCCTTTTAACCTTCTGCAAGGACCGTCGTAGTCAAATTAGATTCAACTAAAGTGGGAGAAACAGACACCCGCCAGCCACCTTTATGCAAAACAAGTTGCATGTTAGTCGGTGGAATCGGTCTCATGTACGTGGACATGTAAGGTTGGTCCGAGCCGCTTCATCCAACAATACCGCCGAATCAAAATAAGACATAGGTGGTAAGCAATATGAACATCACCACCCACAACTTCTTTGTGTTCTATTCATACATATCATCTACACATAGACCTGGTTCATGATGCCACTATTGGGGAACGTTGCATGGAAAACAAAAAAAATTCTATGCACACGCAAGATCTATCCATGGAGATGTGTAGCTACGGGAGGGGGAGAGCATCTACATACCCTTGTAGATCGCTAAGCGGGAGCGTTTATCAACGTGGTTGATGTAGTCGTACACCTTCACGATCCGTCCCGATCAAGTACCGAACGTACGGCACCTCCGTGTTCAACACACGTTCAGCTCGATGACGTCCTCGCCTTCTTGATCTAGCAAGAGAGGCGGATATGATGAGTTCCGGCAGCATGATGGTATGGTGGCAGTGCTGGTGAAACTTATTCCGCGGGGCTTCGCCAAGCACAATGGACGTGGCGGAGGAGGAACTAGAACTAGAGGGAGAGGGGCGCCGACACATGGCTTGGTGAATCATGCTGTCCCCCAGGGGCTGGCCATGCTCCTCTATTTTATATGTTGAGCCCTGGGGTCGTTTCTTGGAGAAAGAGCCTCCTCAAAGTCGGTTTGGAACGCAAGGAAGAGTCCTTCTCAGTCTCCAGTACTAGACGCCACGGTCCTCGGCGTCTGGCCCAGACGCTAGGGTCCCTGGTGTCTGGTCCCTGACCTCCGCAAAACTTCCTTTTGCACCGACATAAAGCCTCGTGGGCCTTACCCCTTGGCCCAACCATATCATCCTATATATCAGTCTTTAGCTCCAGACCATTCTGGAGCTCCTCGTCATGTGCATGATCTCATCCGGGACTCCGAACAACATTCGGTAACCAACATACATAACTCATATAATACTATATCGTCAACAAACGTTAAGCGTGCGGACCCTACGGGTTCGAGAATGATGTAGACATGACCGAGACGCTTCTCCGGTCAATAACCAATAGCGGGACCTGAAGGCCCATATTGGTTCCTACATATTCTACAAAGATCTTTATCGATCAAACCTTTATGACAACATACATAGTTCCCTTTGTCCGTCAGTATGTTACTTACTCGAGATTCGATCGTCGGTATCTTCATACCTAGTTCAATCTCGTTATAGGCAAGTCTCTTTACTCATTCCATAATACATCATCTTGTAACTAACTCCTTAGTTACCTTGCTTGCAAGCTTCTTGTGATGCTATATTACCGAGAGGGCCTAGAGATACCTCTCCGTCATATGAAGTGAGAAATCCCAATCTCAGTTCATGCCAACTCAACAGACACCTTCGGAGATACCTGTAGAGCATCTTTATGATCACCTAGTTGCGTTACCACGTTTGATAGCACACAAGGTATTCCTCTGGTATCCGGGAGTTGCATGATCACACGGTCGAAGGAATATGTATTTGACATTTAAGAAAGTTGTAGCAATAAACTGAACAATCAAATGCAAGCTAACGAATGGGTCTTGCCCATCACATCATTCTCCTAATGATGTGATCCCGTTATCAAGTGACAACTGATGTCTATGGTTAGGAAACCTTAACCATCTTATCAACGAGCCAATCTAGTAGAGGCTTACTAGGGACACGGTATTTGTTTATGTATCCACACATGTATTTAAGTTTCGGGTCAATACAATTCTAGCATGAATAATAAACCTTTATCATGAACAAGGAAATATGATACTAATGAATTTATTATTGTCTCTAGGGAATATTTCCAACATGAAGCGGCAGGGGGTGGCCAATATTTTCCATGCTAGATGTGTTATTCTCAAGATGAATGTTTATTCACTTGTCATTGGACGAGAGTACGGCGGTAATAGGGATGCCCAGTCCCGAAATGAAAAAGAAATTTACTTTATGTTTTCAAATAATAAATTCCTTGGAAAGTGTTGGTATGGAAGGCACCTGTGGATACGGCTAGCCATGGATTGTGAAAGAATGGTGGAAAAAGGAATAAACTTTATTTTATGTTTGGGAACAGCCTATGATATATCTAGCAAGGAAAGTGTTGGGAATTACTCGGTCGTTTTCTTTGACGGGAAAATCATACCTCTCAAAATTTATTTAAGCTTTGAGCTCTGCCACCTCTACAAATCCCTACTTCCCTCTGCGAAGGGCCTATCTATTTACTTTATGCAATTTTTATTTTTATTTGAGTCTCCATCTTCTCTTATAAAGCACCAACTAAGGGGCACTATGATCATACTTGTGCATTGGATGTAGCTAATATTCGAGTGTGTTGCATGAATGGATCAATGATTGAGCATAATGGGCTATGGATAACTTTCTTTAGTGTTGATATTTTGAAAGACATGGTTGCTTATTGATATGGTTGGGTATTGAAGTTATCATGTCAAATATAGACTATTGCTTTGAACCATCTAAAAGTCCAAATGTCCATGCTACAAAGAAAATAATATGTGATGAACATGTTAGGCAGCATTCCACATAAAAAATTCTGTTTTTATCATTTACCTACTCGAGGACGAGCAGGAATTAAGCTTGGGGATGCTGATACATCTCCAACGTATCTATAATTTTTTATTGTTCCATGTTGTTATATTATCATTCTTGGGTGTTCTACAATAATTTTAGAGCAACTTTATATCATTTTTTGGGACTAACCTATTGACATATTGCCTAGTGCCAGTTGCTATTTCTTGTTTGTTTTTTCTTTGCAAAATATCGGTACCAAACGAAGTCCAAACGTAGCAAAACTTTTTGGGGATTTTTTTGGACCAGAAGACACCTTGGGGACAAGAAAGCACCTGGAAGGAGTCCCATGGGGACCACAAGACACCTGGGCGCGCCCAGGAGCCCAAGCCTGCCCTGGTGGGTTGTGGGCCCCATGGGGATCTCCTGCACTGCCTCTTCGCCCTATAAATTCCCAAATATTCTAGAAACCCTAGGGGAGTCGACGAAACACAATTCCAGCCGCCGCAAATTCTAGAACCATGAGATCCAACCTAACACCATCACGAAGGGGTTCATCATCCTCATTGGTGCCACTCCGATGATGCGTGAGTAGTACACCATAGACCTACAGGTCTGTAGGCAGTAGCTAGATGGCTTCTTCTCTCTTTTTGCTTCTCAATACAATGGTCTCTTGGAGATATATTTGATGTAAACCTTTTTGCAGTGTGTTTGTTGGGATCTGATGAACTTTGAGTTTATGATCAGATCTATATCCATGAATACTATTTGAGTTTTCTTTGATCTCTTATATGCATGATTATTTATAGCCTCGTATTTCTTCTTCGAATCTTTGGTTTAGTTAGGCAGACTAGATCGATTTTTCTTGCCATGGGAAGAGGTGTTTTCTGGTGGGTTTGATCTTGCGGTGTCCTCTCCCAGTGACAAAAGGGGCAGCGAGGCACGCATGTATCATTGCTATTAAGGATAACAAGATGGGGTCTATTCCTACATGAATAGATCTTGTCTACATCATGTCATCGTTCTTATTGCATTCTTCGTTTCTCCATGAAGTTAATACACTAAATGCATGCTGGACAGCGGTCGATGTGTGGAGTAATAGTAGTAGATGCAGGTAGGGGTTGGTCTACTAATCTTGGACGTGATGCCTATATAATGATCATTGCCTTGGATATCGTCATAATTATTTGATCTTCTATCAATTGCCTAACAGTAATTTGTTTACCCACCGTGTGCTATTTTCTTGAGAGAAGACACTACCGGAATCTACGCCCCCCCCCGGGGTCTATTTCCCCATCATATACTTTCATATCAACGTTGCTATTTGTCTTTTTCTTTATTTGCATCTTTTATTTTTAGATCTATATTATCAAAAACGCAAAAATACCTCGCTGAATTTTATTTGCCGTTATTCTATTTGCATCTACCAATCTATCTATTTACCAATCACTTATCCAAGAGGGATTGACAACCCCTCTTACGCATCGGGTTGCAAGTAGTTGTTCTTTGTGTGTAGGTACCATTTACATAGCCTGGCTTGGTCCTCCTATTGGATTGATACCTTGGTTTCATATCTGAGGGAAATACCTACCGTAGCTGTGCTGCATCATCCCTTCCTCTTTGGGGAAATACTGACGCAGTTTCTAGCCTGTCAGCGTTTTGGGAACGGGGGTCCCCAGACTTGCCTGCCTGTGGCCTGCGCTCTGCGGCGTGGCTCAAGGGGTGGCCCAGTATGGTCCATCTTCATCAACTCAAGCTCAAGACCCTCGCGAGGGGCCAAGCCTCGCGGGGCGGACGACGCAAGGCTTCCTCAGGAACGGCCTCACCAGGCCGGCTCGCGAGGAGGCGGAGATATCAAGGCAAGGGTACCTCGTGAGGTGCTCATGACGCAAGCCATGACGATCGAGGCCAGGCAGGCGCCAGGCAGGTGCCGGCCTGCGCAGTGTACTTGTTTCCTCTTCGGTGCAAAGGGGGCAAGCACAAGCATGGAGTACCGAGGCATCAGGCAAAGGTTACCATTCCGGTGCAACGAGACCAAGACCAGCAGAGCGGCAGGACGGAGGTCACCGTGGATCCCAAGACGGCGTCATCGCCAGTGCCTTTGGTAGCCGAAGACCAACTTTAGTCAGAATAGCTTGTACTAGATGTTCCCCTTTAAAATGGCCGTTGTTGGCGCCCTTCCCGCTCAATATTTGAGAAGAGGACCAGGGCCTCTATATATAGAGATAGCCACCATAGTAGAAGGCATCTGGATCTCACCTAGAGCCAACAGAGACGGAGCAATTCCTCTCCAAGCACACCACCACAAGAACACCTCTCGCGAGGCTGTTCTTCCTTTGTACTATTCATCATCAGCCCCTGAGGCAATCCACCACACCACACACTGGATTAGGGTATTACACCACAACGGTGGCCCGAACCAGTATAAACCTTGTGTCCCTTGTGTTGTTCATCGTGTAGCTTAGATTCTCAGCAAGGCGTTGGGACGTGAATCGGTAGGGGGAAGATCTTCGCGCACACCCCAGAGTTCGAACCTTAAGGGTTTTGCTGGAACCCGATATCCGACATTTGGCGCACCAGGTAGGGGTGCGCCGAAATCTTTCTTCCGCTGTTCCGCGTTCGATCGTTCGTCACATCCATGGCTGACGCTCGCCGAGCTCACGCCGAGCGTCCGGCTGCTCTCGCTGCCCGCGTCGCCCAGACGGCTCCCGTCGGTGGGCCTCCCCGTCTTTCCCCGTCGCCTGCTGCCAACGCCGCCACCGGCCCGACGGGAAACGAGCAGCAGGCGTTGTCGCTGCATCCCTCGGTGCGGCGGGAAGGCCGCACCGCCACTCCGTCGCTGACTCTAGTTGGTTCGTCATCGCACGCCCGTTGCGCTCCACATATGCGCATGTCGCGTTGCTCCTGGCACTTGAGCTCCTGCACTATCGCCCCGTCGACGACCTCTACGAGGAGTGGCTCACTCGCATCACCGAGCTCGTCAGCGCCGCAGGGGGCTCTCCTACGCCGTCCCTCTCACTGCCTCGCCCCTCGTCCTGCATGGGTGATGTAGCTCAGGAGGTGCCTCCGCCACCTCCTCCCCAAGAAGGCGCCTTGACTCCAAGGCGCGCAGCCCCTGGACGAGACCCACCGCGTCCAACGCCCGCGCGACAAGAAAGGAGCTGCCAAGAAATCCCTCGTCCCCAAGAAGGTGCTTGCGTGCTCCCTGCACCAGCACGCCATGACCGTGTCCCTGCGCCAGCGCGTCAAGACCCCGCGCTTCCCCTGGCGATGGGGCGCATGAATCCCCAGGAGCAAGCCCCGCGTCAGCAAAGAGCTCTAGTGGCCACCGCAGGCTGCCGCGCCTTCACCACCGAGCTATGCAGTGTCACCTGGCCGGGCAAGTTCAAGCCGGATCTGCCTCCTCGCTACGACGGCACTGCCGACCCCGCAGAGTTCCTGCAGCTCTACGACCTGGGCATCGAAGCGGCCAACGGAGACGAAAAGGTCATGGCGAATTGGTTTCCCATGGTGCTCAAGGACGGTGCCCGCATCTGGCTCCTGAACCTGCCTCCCGGCATGACCTCCTCTTGGGACGAGATGCACACCCGCTTCATCGCCAACTTCCAGGGCACTCGCGATGTCCTCTGGTCGTGGGTGACCTGCGCCGCATCAAGCAGCAACTTAGAGAAACCCTGCAGAAGTACATCCAGCGCTTCAACAACGCTCGCCTCAAGATTCCCAAGGTAACCGAGGAGGCCATCATCTCAGCGTTCTCTGATGGCGTCCGTGACGTCAAGATGAAGGAGGAACTAGCAATCCACGAGGATCTGTGCACATCCCTGGAGCTGTTCAACCTGGCGACCAAGTGCGCAAGGGCTGAGGAGGGACGCCTCTCCCTTCTCGTGCTCCCAGCTGCTGACCCTGAAGAGAAGAGAGCCAAGGCCAAGGACATGAAGCGCAAAGGAGCAGTCGTGCTCATAGCAGAGCCAGACATGAAGCGCGGCAGACCAGCCAGAGTCGTCCAAGGGCAGCCAGTATTGCATGTACCACGACCTCCACACCCACAACACCAACGAATGCCAAGAGCTCGGGGTCGTGCGAGAAGGACGTATCGTTCGACGCCCCGAGCGTAACGATCGAGGCTACGGCCAAGGTGGAGGAAGAGGTGGAGGACGATGGGACGACCGTGGCCCTCGCCACGGGTGGCGTGACCGGCCTCGCGAGGACCGCTGGCAGGACCAGCCTCGTGAGAGGGCTTGGAGGGATCAACCTCATGAGGATCGCCCGCAGGGCAATGCAAGCCTTCCTCCTCTGCCACCACCACCAAGAAGGAATGACGGCCATCATCAGGACGACGGGGCTGGGGGCTTCCAGGAGCCGCATGCTATCGCTCGCATCTTGGGCGGAGCTCAGGCCCCAGCCTCTCAGCGCATCTTCAAGCAGTTTGCTCGCGAGGTGAATGCAGTCCTCCCGAAAGCTTGAGGCCACGCGCCCTCTCAGGTGGTCCACGTGCGCCATCACGTTCAGCTCAGCGGATCAGCTCAAGTGTGCGGCAACAGCCGGGGTCCTCCCAATGCTTTGTTTCCCAGTCATCAGCAACGTGCAAGTCACCAGGACCCTCATCGATGGCGGTGTAGGACTCAACATTCTGTCCGTCGAGACGTTCAACAATCTCCAAGTGCCATATGATCAGCTTCAGCCAACCAAGCCTTTCTCAGGAGTCACTGACGGCTCCACCACCTCGATAGGGCAGGGCCGCCTCCCTGTCACCTTTGGACAGTGCATGAACTACCGTACCGAGCTCATCGACTTTGACGTTGCCCACATTCGCCTGCCATACAATGCCATCCTCGGGTATCCAGCCCTGGCCAAGTTCATGGCCATGACTCACCATGGTTACAATGTCCTCAAGATGCCGGGAAGCGGCGAAGTCATCACAGTCCCCTGCGAAGAGAAGGATGTGGTGTGCTCTCTCCAGCGTGCCTTCCAAGCTGCATCAGTTGAGGACCCAGACAACAAGAGTGGGAACCTTCCCGAGGCAGCTCCCAAGAAGAAGAAGACATCACCCAGCTCAAGGCCTCAGGAGGCAGGCGTCTCTGGAGGCGCCACGTCAGGATCTGCGCCCGACCAAGGGACGACTCCCTCCAATGCATAGGAAGGCGTGTTAAGTGCCCTCCTTGGGCAAGGCTCGAGGGATCTCTCCTGGAGGGCCTCAAACTTTGCCAAGATCACGAGGGAGGCGCTCGGGCACCACTTGGAGGCGTGCTTCGCGGCACGTTTCCCTCAGGAAGGCATGAGTCAAGGAGGGCTCAACCCTCAGGAGTTCATCACCAAGGTTACTCAGGAGCTACAGGAATCGAGAGTCATGCGCGGCAATCGCCGCTTGCCCGGAGTAGCTCCCCATCCAGGCGAGGATGGCGGGCTATGAATCTGCATCGACTACCCAGGGCTCAACCGAGTCGCGTCTCAGGAGCGTTTCTGGCCTTCGCGCGTGGGACGCTGCGAGGGTCCACCTCACAACTATGTTTGCATGCCTTTTGGTCTGTCAAACGCGGCTGCTGCTCACCAGCGCCTGATGAGGAGCATTCTGGAAGCTCAGGAGGCCAGGCACTGCGCGTTCCTGGCGGAGATGGAGATGGACCTTGAGGAGCCACCCGGACCCCCAGAGCCTCCCGAGGCTCAGGGCTTCGAAGGCTCGTGAGGATCGGCTTCTTCACCGCACATCGTCAGCTACTCCAACACCCACTCTACAAGGATACAAGGTGACATCTTTCGAGTTTCATTTCAGCTGGGAGCGCCCTCAGGGCTGCATCATTCCCAGGTCGCATGGGTCCGTCCCCGCGGCATGTATCCGTTTTGCTTATGTCTTTAGTTCACTTTGCTGGGGGTGCCCCTCGGGCTGCATCATCCCCAAGCCGCTCGGGCCTGACCCAGTGGCGTGTATCCTTCCTGCATCTATCCAAGCTGATTTGCTCGTCATGCTTAACCTACCTGTGATAATCACCTGCTCGATTGACATCTGCCTTTGGAGTCGCTCGCACTGGCACGGCGCTTGCGCATGGGTCCGTCCCTGCAACGTCAACAAATCTGAGTGGTCGAGCTCTGGCCGCGGCAGCCCCGCAAAGCACTACCTCACGAAGCCATCAGTGCCCTCATCACTCCCTCGGAGCAACCAATGGCTGGCCGGCAATCATAATGGCAGTCCCTGTTTCCCTCGTGTTGGTTTATAGGGTCCACCTAAGGAATAACGTGGGGGGCGTCGCGAGCTCTCTCTCTCTCTCTCTCTTACCCGTACGATCCGCTCGCATGTTGAAAGGGGGGCGCCTAAGCATCACGACTCAGGAGCTCTTACTGGCTCTCCAGCCCTCACCCCCTGGCCTTGTCCACGGCATCGCGACCTGGCATACCAGCGGCGGCTGAACTCGCTTGAGGGCCGGGACCTGAGGATGTAGAGCACGAAGGATAGTGCGGGGAAGGGAGGAGGAGCTCACGAAGGCCACCCAGTGACATCCCAGCCGCCGACACGAAGGTCCGGCACCTCGTGAAGGAACAACTCCAAGCTCTCAAGATAAGTCACGATCCTGGAACAGCTAATCAACGCGACACCAAACACTCACTTAATGCGGCTATGTGATGCTGACGTTGCCTTCCTTTCTCGCCCAGCGGTGGCTGCTTGAGCGCTAAAGGGGACCTCCTGAGCTTCGTGCCTCAGGGGCTCTTACTGGACCTCGGGCCGCTCACCTCCTGGCCTTGACCACGGCATCGCGACCTGGCATACCAGCGACGGCTGAAGCCTGCCTGGGGACCGGGACCTGTCAGCGTAGAGCACCAAGCCGTCGCGAGGTTAGAAAGGGGGAACCGAGTCGAGACAGGACAAGTATCTTGCACCACTTCGCGATAAGGATAATATCAACAAAAGACACAACAGACGCTTTACATGCCCCCACGGGGTACTTCCTTGGTTCCTCACAGGAAACAAAAGACTACATGTGCCTCCACGGCCGACGCCATCATCAACAGTGGGCCACCAAGTGCCGGCGCCAACCCCATCCAGATCAGCCGTGCCGGTGTCCTGCCGCAACCGCCTTGCTCCGGGTGCGGCGCGGGCTCGGGGGCTCATAGCTGTCGTCGCTCGTCTCCAGAGTCATGAGAGGCTCGGGAGAGTCACTGGACCCTCCGGCATCACCGCTGCTGCCAGAGGAGCTGCTGAGGAAGCGGAAGGCAGGCCTGGCCCTTGCCATGCCGGTGTCCTCGCTGCCTTCTCTGGGGCAGCACTCCAGCTGGCATCCTTCTGTGTCGAAGACCTTGAAAAGCATCAAGGAGGCGCCATCGTATTCGAAATGAATCACGAAGGCGCCCCCTGTTCGGCAGACCCAGGGGATCTTGCCCCAGCCTCAGGTCATGTAGACCTTGCCCGGAGCGACGACCTCAACCTCCGCACCGGTCACGGGGGTACCGTAGTCGGCGTGCTGCAGCCAGAGCTCAAGAGGCCCCCTCGGCGGCATCTCGAAGGCAAAGGAAGGAGGTGTTGGAAATATGCCCTAGAGGCAATAATAAAATGGTTATTATTATATTTCCTTGTTCATGATAATTGTCTATTGTTCATGCTATAATTGTATTAACTGGAAACCGTAATACATGTGTGAATACATAGACCACACCATGTCCCTAGTGAGCCTCTAGTTGACTAGCTCGTTGATCAATAGATGGTTATGATTTCCTGACCATGGACATTGGATGTCATTGATAACAGGATCACATCATTAGGAGAATGATGTGATGGACAAGAACCAATCCTAAGCATATCACAAGATCGTGTAGTTCGTTTGCTAAAAGCTTTTCTAATGTCAAGTATTATTTCCTTAGACCATGAGATTGTGCAACTCCAGATACCGTAGGAATGCTTTGGGTGTGCCAAATGTCACAACATAACTGGGTGGCTATAAAGGTGCACTACGGGTATCTCCGAAAGTGTCTGCTGGGTTGGCACAACTCAAGACTGGGATTTGTCACTCCGTGTGATGGAGAGGTATCTCTGGGCCCACTCGGTAATGCATCATCATAATGAGCTCAATGTGACTAAGTAGTTAGTCACAGGATCATGCATTACGGAACGAGTAAAGTGACTTGCCGGTAACGAGATTGAACGAGGTATTGGGATAGCGACGATCGAATCTCGGGCAAGTAACGTACCGATTGACAAAGGGAATTGTATACGGGATTGCTTGAATCCTTGACATCGTGGTTCATCCAATGAGATCATTGTGGAACATGTGGGAGCCAACATGGGTATCCAAATCCCGCTATTGGTTATTGGCCAGAGAGTTGTCTTGGTCATGTCTGCATGATTCCCGTACCCGTAGGGTCTACACACTTAAGGTTCGGTGACGCTAGAGTTGTTATGGGAATTAGTGTGCAGTTACCGAATGTTGTTCGGAGTCCCGGATGAGATCCCGGACGTCACGAGGAGTTTCGGAATGGTCCGGAGGTAAAGATTTATATATGGGAAGTCCTATTTTGACCACCGGAAAATGTTCGGGATTTTTCGGTATTGTACCGGGAAGGTTCTAGAAGGTTCCGGAGTGGGGCCCACCTGCATGGGGGACCCACATAAACGTGGGTTGTGGGGGCAAGGCCCCATACCCCTGGTCAAGGCACACCAAGATCCCCCCTTAGAAGGAATAAGATCATATCCCGAAGGGATAAGATCAAGATCCCTAAAAAGGGGGGATAACAATCGGTGGGGAAGGAAATGATGGGATTTCTTTCCTCCCACCTTTCCCAACGCCCCAATGGACTTGGAGGGCAAGAAACCAGCCCCTCCACCCCTATATATAGTGGGGAGGCGCATGGGAGCTTCACCCTTCCCCTGGCGCAGCCCTCTCCCTCCCCAACACCTCCGTAGTAGTAGTAGTGCTTGGCGAAGCTCTGCCGGAGAACTGCAAGCTCCACCACCACGCCGTCGTGCTGCCGGAGCTCTCCCTCAACTTATCCTCTCCCCTTGCTGGATCAAGAAGGAGGAGACGTCCCCGGGCTGTACGTGTGTTGAATGCGGAGGCACCATTGTTCGGTGCTTAGATCGGATTCGGCCGCGATCTGAATCGCTTAGTGAACGACTCCACCGACCGCGTTCTTGCAACGCTTCCGCATCGCGATCTTCAAGGGTATGAAGATGCACTCCCCTCTCTCTCGTTGCTAGTTACTCCATAGATTGGTCTTGGTGATGCGTAGAAAATTTTGAATTTCTGCTACGTTCCCAACAGTGGCATCATGAGCTAGGTCTATTGCGTAGATTCTATGCACGAGTAGAACACAAGTAGTTGTGGGCGTTGGTTTGTTCAATTTGCTTCCCGTTACTAGTCCTATCTTGATTCGGCGGCATCGTGGGATGAAGCGGCTCGGACCGACCTTACACGTACGCTTACGTGAGACAGGTTCCACCGACTGACATGCACTTATTGCATAAAGGTGGCTAGCGGGTGCCAGTCTCTCCCACTTTAGTCGGATTGGATTCGATGAAAAGGGTCCCGATGAAGGGTAAATAGCAATTGGCATATCACCGTTGTGGCTTTTGAGTAGGTAAGAAACGTTCTTCCTAGAAACCCATAGCAGCCACGTAAAACATGCAACAACAATTAGAGGACGTCTAACTTGTTTTTGCAGGGTATGCTATGTGATGTGATATGGCGAAAAGAATATGATGAATGATATATGTGATGTATGAGATTGATCATGTTCTTGTAATAGGAATCATGACTTGCATGTCAATGAGTATGACAACCGGCATGAGCCATAGGAGTTGTCTTAATTTATTCTGTGTCCTGTGTGTCATTGAAAATGCCATGTAATTACTTTACTGTATTGCTAAACCGTTAGCCATAGTAGTAGAAGTAATAGTTGGCGAGACAACTTCATGAAGACACGATGATGGAGATCATGATGATGGAGATCATGGTGTCATGCCGGTGACGAAGGTGATCATGTCGTGCCTCAAGATGGAGATCAAAGGCGCAAGATGATATTGGCCATATCATGTCACTTTATGATTTGCATGTGATGTTTGTCATGTTTACATCTTATTTGCTTAGAACGACGGTAGCATAAATAAGATGATCCCTCATTAAAATTTCAAGAAAGTTTTCCCCCCAACTGTGCACCGTTGCGAAAGTTTGTTGTTTCGAAGCACCACGTGATGATTGGGTGTGATAGATTCTAACATTCACATACAACGGGTGTAAGCCAGATTTACACACGCAAAACACTTAGGTTGACTTGACGAGCCTAGCATGTACAGACATGGCCTCGGAACACAAGAGACCGAAAGGTCGAACATGAGTCGTATAGTAGATACGATCAACATGGAGATGTTCACCGATGATGACTAGTCTGTCTCACGTGATGATCGGACACGGCCTAGTTAACTCGGATCATGTATCACTTAGATGACTAGAGGGATGTCTATCTGAGTGGGAGTTCATTAGATGAACTTAATTATCATGAACATAGTCAAAAGGACTTTGCAAATTATGCCGTAGCTTGCGCTTTAGTTCTACTGTTTAAGATATGTTCCTAGAGAAAATTTTAGTTGAAAGTTGATAGTAGCAATTATACGGACTGGGTCCGTATACTGAGGATTGTCCTCATTGCTGCATAGAAGGCTTATGTCCTTAATGCACCGCTCGGTGTGCTGAACCTCGAGCGTCGTTTGTGGATGTTGCGAACATCTGACATACACGTTTTGATGACTACATGATAGTTCAGTGCATAATGTTAAACGTTTTAGAATTGAGGCAACGAAGACATTTTTTGAAATATCGCAGAACATATGAGATGTTCCAAGAGCTGAAATTAGGATTTCAGGCTCGTGCCCACGTCAAGAGGTATGAGACCTCCGACAAGTTTCTTAACCTGCAAACTAAGGGAGAAAAGCTCAATCATTGAGCATGTGCTCAGATTGCCTGAGTACTACAATCACTTGAATCGAGTGGGAGTTGGTCTTCTAGATGAGATAGTGATGGTTCTCCATAGTCACTGCCACCAAGCTATTAGAGCTTCGTGATGAACTATAACATATCAGGGATAGACATGATGATCCTTGAGCAATTCGCGATGTTTGACACCGCGAAAGTAGAAATCGAGTAGGAGCATCAATTGTTGATGGTTAGTAAAACAACTAGTTTCAAGAAGGGCAAGGGCAAGAAGGGATACTTCATGAGACGACAAATCAGGTGCTGCTCTAGTGAAGAAACCTAGGGTTGAACCCACCCGAGACTAAGTGCTTCTGTAATGAGGGAAGGGTCACTGAAGCAGAACTACCCTAGATACTTGGTAGATGAGAAGGCAGGCAAGGTTGACAGAAGTATATTGGATATACATTGTATTAAATGTGTACTTTACTAGTACTCCTAGTAGCACCAGGATATTAAGATACCGGTTCGGTTGCTAAGTGTTAGTAACTCGAAATAAAAGAGCTACGGAATAAATGGAGACTAGCTAAAGGTGATATGACGATGTGTGTTGGAAGTGTTTCCAAGGTTGATGTGATCAAGCATCGCCTGCTCCCTCTACCATCGAGATTGGTGTTAAACCTAAATAATTGTTATTTTGTGTTTGCGTTGAGCATAAACATGATTGGATTATGTTTATCACAATACAATTATTCATTTAAGGAGAATAATGGTTACTCTGTTTATTTGAATAATACCTTCAACGGTCTTGCACCTAAAATGAATGGTTTATTGAATCTCGATCATAGTGATACACATGTTCATGCCAAAAGATATAAGATAGTAATGATAGGACCACATACTTGTGGACTGCCACTTAAGTAATATTGGTATAAAACGCATGAAGAAGCTCCATATTGATGGATCTTTGGACTCACTCGTTTTTGAAAAAGATTGAGACATGCGAACCACGTCTATTGGTATATACGCATGAAGAAACTCCATGCAGATGGATCGTTTGGACTCACTTGTTTTTGAATCACTTGAGACATGCAAATCATACCACATGGGCAAGATGACTAAAAGGCCTCGTTTTCAGTGAGATGGAACAAGAGAGCAACTTGTTGGACGTAATACATTTGATGTGTGCAATCCAATGAGTGCTGAGGCACGTAGTGAATATCGTTATGCTCTTACTTCACAGATGATTTGAGTAGATTCTTAGTATATTTACTTGATGAAACACAAATCTGAATTATTGAAAGGTTCAAGTAATTTTAGAGTGAAGTTGAAGATCATCGTGACAAGAGGATAAAATGTCTATGATATGATCATAGAGATAAATATCTGAGTTACGAGTTTGGCACACAATTAAGACATTGTGGAAATTGTTTCACAACTAATACCGCTTGGAACACCATAGTGTGATGGTGTGTCCGAACATCGTAACTACACCCTATTGGATATGGTGCATACCATGATGTCTCTTATCGAATTGACACTATCGTTTACGGGTTAGGCATTAGACACAACCGCATTAACTTTAATAGGGCACCACACAATTCCATTAAGATGACACCGTATGAACTATGGTTTAGAGAAACCTAAGTTGTCATTTCTTATAAAGTTTGGGGCTGCGACGCTTATGTGAAAAAGTTGTAGGCTGATAAGCTCGAACCCAAAGCAGATAAATGCATCTTCATAGGACACCCAAAAATAGTTGGGTATACCTCCTGTCTTAGATCCGGAAGCAAAAGGGATTGTTTCTAGAATCAGGTCCTTTCTCGAGGAAAAGTTTCTCTCGAAAGAATTGAGTGGGAGGATGGTGTAGGCTTGATGAGGTTATTGAACCGTCACTTCAACTAGTGTGTAGCAGGGCACAGGAAGTTGTTCTTGTGGCACCTACACCAGTTGAAGTGGAAGCTGATGATAGTGATCATGAAACATCGGATCAAGTCACTACCAAACCTCGTAGGTCGACAAGGACGCGTACTGCTTCAGAGTGGTGCGGTAATCCTGTCTTGAAGGTCATGTTGCTAGACAACAATGAACCTACGAGCTATGGAGAAGCGATGGTGGGCCCAGATTCCGACGAATGGCTCGAGGCCATAAAATCCGAGAGAGGATCCATGTATGAAACCAAAGTATAGACTTTGGAAGAACTACTTGATGGTCGTAAGGCTGTTGGGTACAGATGGATTTTAAAAGGAAGACGGACAATGATGGTAAGTATCACCATTAAGAAAGCTCGACTTGTCATTAATATGTTTTCAGACAAGTTCAAGGAGTTGACTATGATGAGACTTTCTCACTCGTAGCGATGCTAAGAGTCTGTTGAAATTATATTAGCAGTTCCTGCATTATTTATGAAATCTTGCAGATAGGATGTCAAAACATTGTTTCCTCAACGATTTTATTGAGGAAAGGTTGTATGTGATACAACCAGAAGGTTTTGTCAATCCTAAAAGATGCTAACAAGTATGCAAAGCTCCAGCAATCCTTCTAAGGACTGGAGTAAGCATCTCGGAGTTGGAATATATGCTTTGATGAGATGATCAAAGATTTTGGGTTTATACGAAGTTTATTGGAAACTTGTATTTCCAAAGAAGTGAGTGGGAGCACTATAGCATTTCTGATGAGTATATGTTGTTGACATATTGTTGATCGGAAATGATGTAGAATTTCTGGAAAGCATATAGGGTTATTTGAAAAGTGTTTTTCAATGGAAAACCTGGATTAAGATACTTGAACATTGAGCATCAAGATCTATAAGGATAGATCAAAAATCGCTTGATAGTACTTTCAAATGAATACGCATCATGACAAGATTTTGAAGGAGTTCAAAATAGATCGGCAAAGAAGGAGTTCTTGGTTGTGTTATAAGGTGTGAGTATTGAGTAAGACTCAAGACCTAACCACGGCTGAAGAGAGAGAAAGGACGAAGGTCGTCCCCTATGCTTTAGATGTAGGCTCTACAGTATGCTATGCTGTGTACTGCACCTGAAGTGTGCCTTGCCATGAGTCAGTCAAGGGGTACAAGAGTGATCCAGAAATGGATCACAGGACAGCAGTCAAAGTTATCCTTAGTGACTAGTGGACTAAAGAATTTTTCTCGATTATGGAGGTGGTAAAATAGTTCGTCGTAAAGGGTTACGTCGATGCAGACTTTGACACTAATCTGGATGACTCTAAATAGTAAACCGGATTCATATAGTAGAATAGTTATTTGGAATAGTTCCAAATAGTGCATGGTAGCTGCATCTGCAAGATGATGTAGAGATTTGTAAAGCACACATGGATCTGAAAGGTTCAGACCCATTGACTAATAACCTCTCTCACAAGCGAGATATGATCAAACCCCAGGGTGTTGGATTCATTACGATCACATAGTGATGTGAACTAGATTATTGACTCTAGTGCAAGTGGGAGACTATTGGAAATATGCCCTAGAGGCAATAATAAAATGGTTATTATTATATTTCCTTGTTCATGATAATTGTCTATTGTTCATGCTATAATTGTATTAACTGGAAACCGTAATACATGTGTGAATACATAGACCACAACATGTCCCTAGTGAGCCTCTAGTTGACTAGCTCGTTGATCAATAGATGGTTATGATTTCCTGACCATGGACATTGGATGTCATTGATAACGGGATCACATCATTAGGAGAATGATGTGATGGACAAGACCCAATCCTAAGCATAGCACAAGATCGTGTAGTTCATTTGCTAAAAGCTTTTCTAATGCCAAGTATCATTTCCTTAGACCATGAGATTGTGCAACTCCCGGATACCGTAGGAATGCTTTGGGTGTGCCAAACGTCACAACGTAACTGGGTGGCTATAAAGGTGCACTATGGGTATCTCCGAAAGTGTTTGTTGGGTTGGCACGAATCGAGACTGGGATTTGTCACTCCGTGTGACAGAGAGGTATCTCTGGGCCCACTCGGTAATGCATCATCATAATGAGCTCAATGTGAGTGACTTGCCGGTAACGAGATTGAACGAGGTATTGGGATACCGACGATCGAATCTCGGGCAAGTAACGTACCGATTGACAAAGGGAATTGTATACGGGATTGCTTGAATCCTTGACATCGTGGTTCATCCGATGAGATCATCATGGAACATGTGGGAGCCAACATGGGTATCCAGATCCCGCTGTTGGTTATTGGCCAGAGAGCTGTCTCGGTCATGTCTGCATGATTCCCAAACCCGTAGGGTCTACACACTTAAGGTTCGGTGACGCTAGAGTTGTTATGGGAATTAGTGTGCAGTTACCGAATGTTGTTCGGAGTCCTGAATGAGATCCCGGATGTCACGAGAAGTTCCGGAATGGTCCGGAGGTAAAGATTTATATATGGCAAGTCCTATTTTGGCCACCGGAAAATGTTCAGATTTTTCGGTATTGTACCGGGAAGGTTCTAGAAGGTTCCGGAGTGGGGCCCACCTGCATGGGGGACCCACATGAACGTGGGTAGTGGGGGCAAGGCCCCATACCCCTGTTCAAGGCGCACCAAGATCCCCCCTTAGAAGGAATAAGATCATATCCCGAAGGGATAAGATCAAGATCCCTAAAAAGGGGGGATAACAATCGGTGGGGAAGGAAATGATGGGATTTCTTTCCTCCCACCTTTCCCAACGCCCCAATGGACTTGGAGTGCAAGAAACCAGCCCCCTCCACCCCTATATATAGTGGGGAGGTGCATGGGAGCTTCACCCTTCCCCTAGCGCAGCCCTCTCCCTCCCCAACACCTCCGTAGTAGTAGTAGTGCTTGGCGAAGCTCTGCCGGAGAACTGCAAGCTCCACCACCACACCGTCGTGCTACTGGAGCTCTCCCTAAACTTCTCCTCTCCCCTTGCTGGATCAAGGAGGAGACGTCCCCGGGCTGTACGTGTGTTGAACGCGGAGGCACCGTTGTTCGGTGCTTAGATCGGATTCGGCCGCGATCTGAATCGCTTAGTGAACGACTCCACCGACCGCGTTCTTGCAACGCTTACGCATCGCGATCTTCAAGGGTATGAAGATGCACTCCCCTCTCTCTCGTTGCTAGTTACTCCATAGATTGATCTGGGTGATGCGTAGAAAATTTTGAATTTCTGCTACGTTCCCCAACAGGAGGAAGGCGAATCTAGGTGCTTGGAGCATGGCGGCGCGAAGCACGAGCTCACGAGAGGAGTCCGCGGCATGGACTCCAGGAGCGATGGCGCGCACTACCGTGACCCGCCGAGGAAACCCAGGAGGTGGCCGCTTGTACCAAGGCCTCGACGTCTTTGACCGAGCAACCTCGTCACGGCGGCCGGGGACCGGCCGCTTCTTCGGCGGGAGTGGGTCGGGCCCCTCTCGGGGGGCCTTTCCTTTCTCCTCGGCTGAGAACCGGCGGACTGGCACCATTGGCGTCAAGATGGAGGAGGAGCGAGGAAGAAGGAGCGGAGCAAGAAGAGATGGACTGTGGGGGCTCACTCCTCTCCGTACTTATAGTCTAGAGGAGGCCAACCGTCGGCCTCCAAGATCGCAGGTAATCATGACTCATTTTTGCATGCAGAGACTCGTCAAATCAGGTAGTTGCCGAGGCAGCATGGGGAAGCGGAGATGCCCACGTCCAATCAACCGCCATGCGGCAACCAAGGCCGCAGGCTGTTGGGGCCCGCGGCTCTTCGCACTTGCCCTTTCGCTTTGCTGCTAAGCCAAGTACGAGCGCGCCTTGGGCCCGGGGGCTACTGTCGGCGTTCTGGGAATGGGGGTCCCCAGACTTGCCTACCTGCGGCCTGCGGCGTGGCTCAAGAAGTGGCCCAGTACGTCCCATTTTCATTAACTCAAGCTCAAGACCCTCGCGAGGGGCCAAGCCTCACAGGGCGGACGACGCAAGGCTTCCTCAGGAACAGCCTCACCAGGCCGGCTCGCGAGGAGGCGGAGAGATCAAGGCAAGGGTACCTTGCGAGGTGCTCACGACGCAAGCCATGACGATCGAGGCTAGGTGGGCGCCGGCCTGCGCAGTGTCCTTGTTTCCTCTTTGGTGCAAAGGGGGCAAGCGCAGGCGTGGAGTACCGAGACATCAGGCAAAGGTTACCATTCCGGTGCAACGAGACCAAGACCAGCAGAGCAGCAGGATGGAGGTCACCGTGGAGCCCAAGATGGCGTCATCGCCAGTGCCTTTGGCAGCCGAAGACCAACTTTTGTCAGGATAACTTGTACTAGATGTTCCCCTTCAAAATGGCCGTTGTTAGCGCCCTTCCTACTCAATATATGGGAAGAGGACCAGTGCCTATATATATAGAGATAGCCACCACAGTAGAAGGCATCTGGATCTCACCTAGAGCCAACAGAGACGGAGCAATTCCTCTCCAAGCACACCACCACAAGAACACCCCTCGCGAGGCTGTTCTTCCTTTGTACTGTTCATCATCAGCCCCTGAGGCAATCCACCACACCACACACCGGATTAGGGTATTACACCACAATGGTGGCCCGAACCTATATAAACCTTGTGTCCCTTGTGTTGTTCATCGTGTAGCTTAGATTCTCAGCGAGACATTGGGACGTGAATCGGTAGGGGGAAGATCTTCGCGCGCACCCTAGAGTTCGAACCTTAAGGGTTTTGCCGGAACCCGATATCTGACATAGCTGCATCAGTCAAACACTTTCATCGACATAGTAGCTCAAGCATGACTGTGGGAGTTGCACACACGTGGTGCATATTCGCACACACAGGACCATGGAGGTACACACTCTCATCGATGTAGTAGCTCACGCACGACCGCAAAGCTGCACACACTCGTCGATGTAGTAGCTCATGCGCGGCCATAGAGTTGCACAATCGTCTGCATGGTCGCACACACAACCACGGAGTAGCACACCCTCGTTAGCATAGTCGCACATCGCCAGCCATGGAGGTGCACATTCTCGTTGGCATAGTAGCTCAGGCACGACTGCGGGGTTGCACACTCTCGTTGGCATAGTCGCACACGCACGGCCACATAGTTTCATACTCTCATCGGCATAGTAGCTCACGCACGGTCATGGAGTTGCGCACTCTCGTCGGCATAGCTGCACATGTGTGGTAGCATAGTCGCACATTCTTGTCCGCATAGTCGCACACACACGGCTACGGGAGTTACACAATCTCGTCAGCATAGTAGCTCACGCACGGCTGTGCGAGATGCACATACACGGCGGCATAGTCGCAAACGCACTATCATGGAGCTGCACACTCTTGCCGGTGTAGTAGCTCACACATAACCGGGAAGTTGCACACTCTCGTTGGCTTAGTCACACACGCACGACCATAGACACTACAAAAAATACATTTCCGTGATGATACATGTTTATCACAGTAGGTCACATTTTTTGTCATGCATGTACATCCATGACGATTTTATGACAGAATCAAGATAGTCATACATGTGCCTTCGTAGAAGTGTCCATGACAATACCGGAATTCTCATCACGAAAGTGTCCACTTCGATGACGATAAATCGCGCGTCATAGAAGTGCTTTCGTCAAGGGCGACCGACACGTGGCATCCACCGTAACGGGTTGCTATTAAGCTATCGGGTTCCAGTTTGGATCTGATAACCCGTTAACAGCCCGGACCAATGGGGATTTTCTACGTGTAAAATTCTCAATGGCCAGAGGAACCACATGTCGGCTCACTGTTGGGAAAAAGGTCATCAACTCATTGGACCAAAAGACGCCTATGATATGTCGACACGTGGCGACCCAACAGAGGCCCATTCTAGTGAAAAGGCTGGCTCGTTTGACTTGGTTAAAAGTTAGAGGGCCGGCCCACGGGAAGCTTGTTAATGGCATGGTCGCATATAGCCCATTTACAGCCCGCTAACTCACGGCCCGTCACGGCCTACAGGAATTTGGCCCACTAGCATCATCTAGGCCGTCCAATATGATTCCAGCCCATTGTAACTTTCGGCCCATGTATGGCCCATGACGTCTTTCGGCCCATAGGAGGCCCTTTGTAACTCTGGGCCCATTAAAGGCCCGAGATGAAACTGGCCCATAATGAACAATGTATCGCTTTATACCCGTTAATGGCCCATTATTCCGTCCGCCATTTCCAGCCGTGTTAACTTTCGGCCTGCTAAGGGCCGATTTATTCTTGGGCTCATTTCTAGAATTCGGTTAGTTACGGTCCGTTACTGGCATGTCTTGCTTGCGGGCCAAATTCAGCCTGTGGTTATAGTTGACCCGTTAACCCGTTGGGCTATTTTCATAGCGTCATCAAACGCGGCCTATTGACGGTCCGTTATGGTCGGGTCATAAACTGACGATTTCCACTCTAGCCCGTTTACAACCCATTTTGCGAACCGTTATTGGTCCACGAATAGTATGGCCCATGTTTGGCAAAATGATTATACGGCCCGTAGAAGGCCCATTGATTAGACAGCCCGTAGAAGGCCCATGTATCCTACGGCCCGTAGAAGGCCCATCGATCATACGGCCCGTAGAAGGCCCATGGATCCTACGGCCAGTAGGAGGCCCATGGTTACAACAGTCCATGTGTTCCCATGGTTATTGTGGCCTAGTTGTTAAAAATAGGTTATTTTGGCCACTAGAAAAACGTGGAAAAAGAACTAGTGACTACAAAGTAAACAACTAAACAAGACAATAAGGAAATAAATAAGCAAGCAAATAACGCTAGGCTATTATGGCTATTACACATATTACATCCACTGGGCATCAAAGTTCGCCACTAGTGCAAATATAGGGAACAAAGCAACATATTACATACACTAGCCATCTAAATTGGCCAGCTGTGCAAATAAACAAGGCAGGAAAACAAGTCCATAACTGAAACAACTTCAGAAGTGCTCAAGAAACGTTATCCTGGGTATCCACCATGCTGGCAATAAGCTTAGCAAGCTTATTAGCTTTGTTCTATTTGGCGCTAAAATCCTCCAACGCTTGTTGTTGCACCAGAAAGTATGCATCTGAATGCTCCAGAGACTTCCCCAGTCCTTTCGCTTCTTGTCGCAGCACAGCTGGTCGATGTCTTTCAGCTTGTAGTTGAGACTCAAGAAACCGAACTGATTCAGACAGTGAGTTTGAATAGCTTGTGCCCGCAGTAGTGGCCAGTAACTCAAACACTAAACCAAGACAGGACTTTGGGGTTGTCTCACTGTCTTCAAGATAGTTTTCCTTAACTGTTTTATTAGCTTTGTTGGAGACCAACAAGATGTCTCACTATCCTGAACCTTATCTACATTACTTCCTTTACCATTGCTTAATAAGGCACTCTTCGCCAATATTCTGTCAGCATTCTAAAAGAAGAAACAAGCAGACACATAACAGGTTTAGCATGTACTAGTATATGAAACTCAATTCGACGAACCAGTTCATTAGTAAGGTGGACAGGATTAAACAACCAAGTCTTCTATTGCCAAGTAGTACATTATAAAAGCATCAAACAAACATATATCTATGTCCTATGGTAATTGCATTGTCTTGCCAAATCAAAATAGAGACACGGTTCAAATCATATCAGTTCAAGACAAAGCAGCACTGAAAGAATACAAAGCGTGGGAAACTACACGGCACAACAAGATTTCAGATGGGTACCACGGGTGAGGGAGTCCTGGACTAGGGGGTGTCCGGATAGCCGTACTATCAACGTTGGCCGGACTCCAAGACTATGAAGATACAAGATTGAAGACTTCGTCCCGTGTTCGGATGGGACTTTCCTTGGTGTGGAAGGCAAGCTTGGCGATATGGATATGTAGATCTCCTACCATTGTAACCGACTCTGTGTAACCCTAACCCTCTCCGGTGTCTATATAAACCGGAGGGTTTTAGTCCGTAGGACGAACAACAATCATACATAGCCTAGCTTCTAGGGTTAAGCCTCTTTGATCTCGTGGTAGATCTACTCTTGTACTACCCATATCATCAATATTAATCAAGCAGGAGTAGGGTTTTACCTCCACCGAGAGGACCCAAACCTGGGTAAAAACATCGTGTCCCTTGTCTCCTGTTACCATCCGCCTAGACGCACAGTTCGGGACCCCCTACCCGAGATCCGCCAGTTTTGACACCGACATTGGTGCTTTCATTGAGAGTTCCTCTGTGTCGTCACCTTTAGGCCCGATGGCTCCTTTGATCATCAACAACGACGCGGTCCAGGGCGAGACTTTTCTCACCGGACAGATCTTCATATTCGACGGCTTTGCACCGCGGGCCAACTCGCTTGGCCATCTGGAGCAGATTGAAAGCTACGCCCCTGGCCATTAGGTCAGATTTGGAAGTTTGAATTATACGGCTGACGTCCGCGGAGACTTGATCTTCGACGGGTTCGAGCCACAGCCAAGCGCGCCGCACTGTCACAATGGGCATGATCTAGCTCTGCTGCCGGACAGTGCCCTGGAGGTCGCACAAGTGTCCGCTCCGACCCTTAGCTCGGAGCCGACTGCACCGATCGAGGACGGGTGGCTAGACACCGCCTCGGGGGCTGCTACCTCTATGGTGATAGAGCCGAATACCAACCCTGTCCTTTGTGAAGCTCGTGACTCCAAGGTGCCGGACTCCTCTCCGGACTCCGAACCTTTCGCGCCCCTGCCAATCGAATCCGATTGGGCACCGATCATGGAGTTCGCCGCTGCGGACATCTTTCAGCACTCGCCCTTTAGCGACATCCTGAATTTGCTAAAGTGTCTCTCTTTATTAGGAGAGCCCTGGCCGGATTATGGTCAGGACGGTTGGGATGCAGACGACGAAGAAATTCAAAGCCCACCCACCACCCACTTCATAGCCACTGTCGAGGACTTAACCGACATGCTAGACTTCGACTCCGAAGACATCGACGGTATGGACGACGATGCAGGAGACGACCAAGAACCAGCACCTACAGGGCACTGGAAGGCCACCTCGTCATACGACATTTACATGGTGGACATCCCAAAGGATGCGAATGGCAATGGAACAATGGAGGACGACCCCTCCAAGAATCAGCCTAAGCGCCGGCGTCAGCGGCGCCGCTCTAAATCCCGCCACAGCAAAAATGGAGATTCTGGCACCGGAGATAATAACACCCCAGACAGTGCCGAAGACAATCCCCTCCAGCAGGATTCAGCGCAGGAGGATGGAGAAGCCAGCCCTCATGAGAGAGCGGCATGTTGGGGAACGTTGCAGAAAATTAAAAAATTTCCTACGGTTTCACCAAGATCCATCTATGAGTTCATCTAAGCAACGAGTCAAGGGAGTGAGTTTGCATCTACATACCACTTGTAGATCGAGTGCGGAAGCGTTCAAGGGGATGGTGATGATGGAGTCGTACTCGTCGTGATTCAGATCACCGATGACCAAGTGCTGAACGGACTGCACCTCCGCGTTCAACACACGTACGGGACGGGAGACGTCTCCTCCTTCTTGATCCAGCAAGGGGGAAGGAGAGGTTGATGATGATCCAGCAGCACGACGGTGTGGTGGTGGATGCAGTAGAACTCCAGCAGGGCTTCGCCAAGCAACTACGGGAGGAGGACGAGGTGTAGCAGGGGGAGGGAGGCGCCAATGCACAGGGTGTGGCTGCCCTCCCCCCTGCCCTCCTTTATATAGGCCCCCAGGGGGGGGGCGCCGGCCCTGGGAGATTCAATCTCCCAAGGGGGCGGCGGCCAGGGGGGTGGAGTGCCCCCCAAGGCATGTGGTGCGCCCCCCACCCTAGGGTTTCAACCCTAGGCGCAGGGGGTGGGCCTAGGGGGGCGCACCAGCCCACTATGGGCTGGCTCCCCTCCCACTTCAGCCCATGGGTCCCTCCGGGATGGGTGGCCCCACCCGGTGGACCCCAGGGACCCTTCCGGTGGTCCCGGTACATTACCAGGTGACCCCGAAACTTTCCCGATGGCCGAAATACCACTTCCTATATATATTTCTTTACCTCCGGACCATTCCGAAACTCCTCATGACGTCCGGGATCTCATCCGGGACTCCGAACAACATTCGGTATGCTGCATACTCATATTCATACAACCCTAGCGTCACCAAACCTTAAGTGTGTAGACCCTACGAGTTCGGGAGACACGTAGACATGACCGAGACGACTCTCGGGCAATAGCCAACATCGGGATCTGGATACCCATGTTGGCTCCCACATGCTCCTCGATGATTTCATCGGATGAACCATGATGTCGAGGATTAAACAACCCCGTATTCAATTCCCTTTGTCAATCGGTACGTTACTTGCCCGAGACTCGATCGTCGGTATCCCAATACCTAGTTCAGTCTCGTTACCGGCAAGTCACTTTACTCGTACCGTAATGCATGATCCCGTGACCAACCACTTGGTCACTTTGAGCTCAATATGATGATGCATTACCGAGTGGGCCCAGAGATACTTCTCCGTCATACGGAGTGACAAATCCCAGTCTCGATCCGTGTCAACCCAATAGACACTTTCGGAGATACCTGTAGTGCACCTTTATAGTCACCCAGTTACGTTGTGACGTTTGATACACCCAAAGCACTCCTAAGGTATCCGGGAGTTACACGATCTCATGGTCTAAGGAAGAGATACTTGACATTGGAAAAGCTTCTAGCAAACGAACTACACGATCTTGTGCTATGCTTAGGATTGGGTCTTGTCCATCACATCATTCTCCTAATGATGTGATCCCGTTATCAACGACATCCAATGTCCATAGCCAGGAAACCATGACTATCTGTTGATCAATGAGCTAGTCAACTAGAGGCTCACTAGGGACATATTGTGGTCTATGTATTAACACGTGTATTACAATTTCCGGATAATACAGTTATAGCATGAATAAAAGACAATTATCATGAACAAGGAAATATAATAATACTTTTATTATTGCCTCTAGGGCATATTTCCAACAGTCTCCCACTTGCACTAGAGTCAATAACCTAGTTACATTGTGATGAATCGAACACCCATAGAGTTCTGGTGTTGATCATGTTTTGCTCGCGAGAGAGGTTTAGTCAACGGATCTGCGACATTCAGATCCGTATGTACTTTGCAAATATCTATGTCTCCATCCTGAACATTTTCACGGATGGAGTTGAAATGACGCTTGATGTGCCTGGTCTTCTTGTGAAACCTGGGCTCCTTTGCAAGGGAAATAGCTCCAGTGTTGTCACAGAAGAGTTTGATCGGCCCCGACGCATTGGGTATGACTCCTAGGTCGGTGATGAACTCCTTCACCCAAATTGCTTCATGCGCTGCCTCCGAGGCTGCCATGTACTCCGCTTCACATGTAGATCCCGCCACGACGCTCTGCTTGCAGCTGCACCAGCTTACTGCTCCACCATTCAACATATACACGTATCCAGTTTGTGACTTAGAGTCATCCAGATCTGTGTCGAAGCTAGCGTCGACGTAACCCTTTACGACGAGCTCTTCGTCACCTCCATAAACAAGAAACATGTCCTTTGTCCTTTTCAGGTACTTCAGGATATTCTTGACCGCTGTCCAGTGTTCCTTGCCGGGATTACTTTGGTATCTTGCTACCAAACTTACGGCAAGGTTTACATCAGGTCTGGTACACAGCATGGCATACATAATAGATCCTATGGCTGAAGCATAGGGGATGACACTCATCTCTTCTTTATCTTTTGCCATGGTCGGGGATTGAGCCGAGCTCAATCTCACACCTTGTAACATAGGCAAGAACCCCTTCTTGGACTGATCCATTTTGAACTTCTTCAAAATCTTATCAAGGTATGTGCTTTGTGAAAGACCTATGAGGCGTCTCGATCTATCTCTATAGATCTTGATGCCTAATATATAAGCAGCTTCTCCAAGGTCCTTCATTGAAAAACACTTATTCAAGTAGGCCTTAATGCTGTCCAGAAGTTCTATATCATTTCCCATCAGGAGTATGTCATCCACATATAATATGAGAAATGCTACAGAGCTCCCACTCACTTTCTTGTAAACGCAGGCTTCTCCATAAGTCTGCATAAACCCAAACGCTTTGATCATCTCATCAAAGCGAATGTTCCAACTCCGAGATGCTTGCACCAGTCCATAAATGGATCGCTGGAGCTTGCATACTTTGTCAGCGTTCTTAGGATCGACAAAACCTTCCGGCTGTATCATATACAGCTCTTCCTTAAGATGTCCGTTAAGGAATGCCGTTTTGACGTCCATCTGCCATATCTCATAATCATAGTATGCGGCAATTGCTAACATGATTCGGACGGACTTCAGCTTCGCTACGGGAGAGAATGCCTCGTCGTAGTCAATCCCTTGAACTTGTCGATAACCCTTAGCGACAAGTCGAGCTTTATAAATGGTAACATTACCATCCGCGTCCGTCTTCTTCTTAAAAATCCATTTGTTTTCTATCGCTCGCCGATCATCGGGCAAGTCTGTCAAAGTCCATACTTTGTTTTCGTACATGGATTCTATCTCAGATTTCATGGCTTCAAGCCATTTGTTGGAATCTGGGCCCGCCATCGCTTCTTCATAGTTCGAAGGTTCACCGTTGTCTAACAACATGATTTCCAGGACAGGGTTGCCGTACCACTCTGGTGCCGAACATGTCCTTGTGGACCTATGAAGTTCAGTAGCAACTTGATCCGAAGTACCTTGATCATCATCATTATTTTCCTCTTCAGTTGGTGTAGGCGTCACAGGAACATTTTCCTGAGCTGCACCACTTTCCCGTTCGAGAGGTAGTACTTCATCGAGTTCTACTTTCCTCCCACTTACTTCTTTCGAGAGAAACTCTTTTTCCAGAAAGCATCTGTTCTTGGCAACAAAGATCTTGCCCTCGGATCTTAAGTAGAAGGTATACCCAACGGTTTCCTTAGGGTATCCTATGAAGACGCATTTTTCCGACTTGGGTTCGAGCTTTTCAGGTTGAAGTTTCTTGACATAAGCATCGCATCCCCAAACTTTTAGAAACGACAGCTTAGGTTTCTTCCCAAACCACAATTCATACGGTGTCGTCTCAACGGATTTAGACGGTGCCCTATTTAAAGTGAATGTAGCTGTCTCTAGAGCGTATCCCCAAAATGATAGCGGTAAATCGGTAAGAGACATCATAGACCGCACCATATCCAATAGAGTGCGATTACGACGTTCGGACACACCATTACGCTGAGGTGTTCCAGGCGGCGTGAGTTGTGAAACGATTCCACATTTCCTTAAGTGTGTGCCAAATTCGTGACTTAAATATTCTCCTCCACGATCTGATCGTAGGAACTTTATTTTTCGGTCACGTTGATTCTCTACTTCATTATGAAATTCCTTGAACTTTTCAAAGGTCTCAGACTTGTGTTTCATTAAGTAGACATACCCATATCTACTCAAGTCATCAGTGAGAGTGAGAACATAAAGATATCCTCCACGAGCCTCAACGCTCATTGGACCGCACACATCGGTATGTATGATTTCCAACAAGTTGGTCGCTCGCTCCATTGTTCCGGAGAACGGAGTCTTGGTCATTTTGCCCATGAGGCACGGTTCACATGTGTCAAATGATTCATAATCAAGAGACTCTAAAAGTCCATCAGCATGGAGCTTCTTCATGTGCTTGACACCAATGTGACCAAGGTGGCAGTGCCACAAGTATGTGGGACTATCGTTATCAACTTTACATCTTTTGGAATTCACACTATGAATATGTGTAATATTACGCTCGAGATTCATTAAGAATAAACCATTGACCATCGGAGCATGACCATAAAACATATCTCTCATATAAATAGAACAACCATTATTCTCGGATTTAAATGAGTAGCCATCTCGTATTAAACGAGATCCTGATACAATGTTCATGCTCAAACTTGGCACTAAATAACAATTATTAAGGTTCAAAACTAATCCCATAGGTAGATGTAGAGGCAGCGTGCCGACGGCGATCACATCGACTCTGGAACCATTCCCGATGCGCATCGTCACCTCGTCCTTCGCCAGTCTCCGTTTATTCCGCAGCTCCTGCTATGAGTTACAAATATGAGCAACGGCACCGGTATCAAATACCCAGGAGTTACTACGAGTACTGGTAAGGTACACATCAATTACATGTATATCAAATATACCTTTGGTGTTGCCGGCCTTCTTATCCGCTAAGTATTTGGGGCAGTTCCGCTTCCAGTGACCCTTCCCCTTGCAATAAAAGCACTCAGTCTCAGGCTTGGGTCCATTCTTTGACTTCTTCCCGGTAACTGGCTTACCGGGCGCGGCAACATCCTTGCCGTCCTTCTTGAAGTTCTTCTTGCCCTTGCCCTTCTTGAACTTAGTGGTCTTATTGACCATCAACACTTGATGTTCTTTCTTGATTTCAGCCTCTGCTGACTTCAGCATTGAGAACACTTCAGGAATGGTCTTCACCATCCCCTGCATGTTGTAGTTCATCACAAAGCTCTTGTAGTTTGGTGGGAGTGACTGGAGGATTCTGTCAATGACCGCCTCATCAGGGAGGTTAATGTTCAGCTGAGTCAGGCAGTTGTGCAACCCAGACATTTTGAGTATGTGCTCACTGACAGAACTGTTTTCCTCCATTTTACAACTATAGAACTTGTCGGAGACATCATATCTCTCGACCCGGGCATGAGCTTGGAAAACTAGTTTCAACTCTTCGAACATCTCATATGCTCCGTGATGCTCAAAATGCTTTTGGAGCCCCGGTTCTAAGCTGTAAAGCATGCCGCACTGAACAGGGAGTAATCATCAGCACAAGACTGCCAAGCGTTCATAACGTCTTGGTTCTCTGGGACGGGAGCATCACCTAGCGGTCCTTCTAGGACATATTGTTTCCTGGCAGCTATGAGGATGATCCTCAGGTTCCGGACCCAGTCCATATAGTTGCTGCCATCATCTTTCAGCTTGGTTTTCTCTAGGAACGCGTTGAAGTTCATGTTGACATGAGCGTTGGCCATTTGATCTACAAGACATATTTGCAAAGGTTTTAGACTAAGTTCATGATAATTAAGTTCATCTAATCAAATTATTACAATGAACTCCCACTCAGATTAGACATCTCTCTAGTCATCTAAGTGTTACACGATCTGAGTCGACTAGGCCGTGTCCGATCATCACGTGAGACGGACTAGTCATCGTCGGTGAACATCTTCATGTTGATCGTATCTTCCATACAACTCGTGTTCGACCTTTCGGTCTCCGTGTTCCGAGGCCATGTCTGTACATGCTAGGCTCGTCAAGTTAACCCTAAGTGTTTTGCATGTGTAAAACTGTCTTACACCCGTTGTATGTGAACGTAAGGATCTATCACACCCGATCATCACGTGGTGCTTCGAAACGACGAACTGTAGCAATGGTGCACAGTTAGGGGAGAACACTTCTTGAAATTGTTGTAAGGGATCATCTTATTTACTACCGTCGTTCTAAGTAAACAAGATGCATAAACATAATAAACATCACATGCAATTATATAGTAGTGACATGATATGGCCAATATCATATAGCTCCATTGATCTCCATCTTCGGGGCTCCATGATCATCTTGTCACCGGCATGACACCATGATCTCCATCATCATGATCTCCATCATCGTGTCTTCATGAAGTTGTCACGCCAACGACTACTTCTACTTCTATGGCTAACGCGTTTAGCAATAGAGTAAAGTAATTTACATGGCGTTCTTCAATGACACGCAGGTCATACAAAAAATAAAGACAACTCCTATGGCTCGTGCCGGTTGTCATACTCATCGACATGCAAGTCGTGAATCCTATTAAAAGAACATGATCTCATACATCACAATATATCAATCATCATTCATCACAACTTCTGGCCATATCACATCACATGAACAATCGCTGCAAAAACAAGTTAGACGTCCTCTAATTGTTGTTGCATCTTTTACGTGGCTGCAATTGGGTTCTAGCAAGAACGTTTTCTTACCTACGAATAACCACAACGTGATTTTGCCAACTTCTATTTACCCTTCATAAGGACCCTTTTCATCGAATCCGCTCCAACTAAAGTGGGAGAGATAGACACCCGCCAGCCACCTTATGCAACTAGTGCATGTCAGTCGGTGGAACCGGTCTCACGTAAGCGTACGTGTAAGGTTGGTCTGGGCCACTTCATCCCACAATACCGCTGAAGCAAGAAAAGACTAGTAGTGGCAAGCAAGTTGACAAGATCCACGCCCACAACAAAATTGTGTTCTACTCGTGCATTAGAGAACTATGCATAGACCTAGCTCATGATGCCACTGTTGGGGAACGTTGCAGAAAATTAAAATTTTTCCTACGGGTTCACCAAGATCCATCTATGAGTTCATCTAAGCAACGAGTCAAGGGAGTGAGTTTGCATCTACATACCACTTGTAGATCAAGTGCGGAAGCGTTCAAGGGGATGGTGATGATGGAGTCGTACTCGCCGTGATTCAGATCACCGATGACCAAGTGCTGAACGGACAGCACCTCCGCGTTCAACACACGTACGGGATGGGAGACGTCTCCTCCTTCTTGATCCAGCAAGGGGGAAGGAGAGGTTGATGATGATCCAGCAGCACGACGGTGTGGTGGTGGATGCAGCAGAACTCCAGCAGGGCTTCGCCAAGCAACTACGGGAGGAGGACGAGGTGGAGCAGGGGGAGGGAGGCGCCAATGCAGAGGGTGTGGCTGCCCTCCCCCTGCCCTCCTTTATATAGCCCCCCAGGGGGGGCGCCGGCCCTGGGAGATACAATCTCCCAAGGGGGCGGCGGCCAGGGGGGGGTGGAGTGCCCCCCAAGGCATGTGGTGCGCCCCCCCACCCTAGGGTTTCAACCCTAGGCGCAGGGGGTGGGCCTAGGGGGGCGCACCAGCCCACTATGGGCTGGCTCCCCTCCCACTTCAGCCCATGGGGCCCTCCGGGATGGGTGGCCCCACTCGGTGGACCCCCGGGACCCTTCCGGTGGTCCCGATACATTACTGGGTGACCCCCAAACTTTCCCGATGGCCGAAATACCACTTCCTATATATAATTCTTTACCTCCGGACCATTCCGAAACTCCTCGTGACGTCCGGGATCTCATCCGGGACTCCGAACAACATTCGGTATGCTACATACTCATATTCATACAACCCTAGCGTCACCGAACCTTAAGTGTGTAGACCCTACGGGTTCGGGAGACACGTAAACATGACCGAGACGACTCTCGGGCAATAAACAATAGCGGGATCTAGATACCCATGTTGGCTCCCACATGCTCCTCGATGATTTCATCGGATGAACCACGATGTCAAGGATTAAACAACCCCGTATTCAATTCCCTTTGTCAATCGGTACGTTACTTGCCCGAGACTCGATCGTCGGTGTCACACCCTAGCTAGTCATGCATTAGAGTGTTGCATCATGTTTACTCTTTCATCAGAAACTTGAAATGGGGATTTGTGAAACCCTCAGCATCATTTCGAAAATGACCCAAATAAAAATTTCTCCAAAAGGGTCCAAGAAAATGCTCATGTTGCTCTCTGAAAATATTGGACATAGATAAAAATCAAACCAATATTTTTAAGAGCTCATAGGTATTTATTTTGGGCATTTGGAATTAATGCATAACTAATTGCATTGGAAATATATTAGTTATATATATTAATATATGTCCAAAAATTATGCCACCTGTTGGGGAGCTCTGGAATAATATATCTAGCTCCTGCAAAAATTGGCATAAGGTAATAAAATGATTTAATATTTTATTTAAATCAAAACAAATGACAGAAATTAGAAAACAAAAATAAATAAAGAAGGAGAAGCTTACCTGGGGCTCCTCCCTGTGCAGCCCAGCAGTAGCTGGCCGGCCCAGCCAGCAGGCGGCCCAGCCCGCCTCCTCCTCTGTCGTCTTCGTCCTCGACAGAGGGAGGGGAGCGTGCCCGGCGCGCGCGCGCGCCACCGCGCCACGCCACCAGCTCGCCTGCCTGCCTGCCTCTCCCCTCCTCGTCTGGATGCCCTGGAACGACGCCACGCCCCCCCGTACTCTCTCACTCTCCCCCGGTTCTTCCTCTCCTCTCCCTCGCTCTCTCTCTCCCGTGTCCGAACGCACCCATCGCCGCCGTTCGCCATAGCCGCCGCCACCGGCCTCCCCTCGCCTTCCCGACTCGCGCAGGAGCTCCGCCCCCTCGCCCTGAAGCTCTCCGTCAAGCCACAAGACGCCGGACGCCCTGTGGAGCCGCCGTCGCCATCGTCTTCCTCCTCGGGCTCCGACCACCATCGCCGTCGATTCGCCGTCTCCAGTGCGTCCCCGAGCCCGCTTCGACGCCCGCTGCAACCGCGGTGAGCTCCGCCACCGTTTCCCTCTCTTCTCCCCCTCGTTCCCGCGCCGTAACTCCGTTTCCCACCACGGCCGAACCTCCGCCGTCGCCGAGCTCGCCGTCGACGCAGCTCCGGTGACCATTTGGTCACCCCGGCGAGTCCAACAAGTTCCGTAAGGCCCCGTAGAGCATCCCTAGCGCCTTGCTTCGCTCGCCTTCGAGCTCCAACCACGTTTCCGTGCACGACCGAACCCCGGCGGCCGCAGCCGAGCTCGCCGCCGTCGACTCCGGCCACCCCAGGCCCAGCCACGGCCACCGCCCGACGCGCCATCGAGCTGGCTTTCCAACGCACCTAGCCGCACGCCGTTTGGAGCACCACAGAGGAAACCCGGGGCACATGTACGCCGCGGACCTCGCCGGCGACTAACCGCCGGCGGGTTTGACTTGTCCGACCTGGGGTTTGACCCCCCCAGAGTCACTGACGCATGGGCCCCGTCGGCCAGGTGGTTAGCTTAGTGCTAATCACTGTTAATTAACCCCCCTGACACTGACCAGTGGGCCCCAGCGCCACTAACTCTTAATTAGGATTAAACTAACCTCTGTTAAACCCCCCTGTCACTGACGTGTGGACCCCACACGTCAGGTTTGACCCCAGCCAGCCGCAGTTGACCGCTGACGTCGTGCTGACGTCATGCTGGCGCAATATATATATTTCTGGATTTAAATTAAATCAGGAAATTCCAGAATATAATTTAAACTTCAAAAATTCATAACTTTTATTCTGTAACTCCAAATCAGACAAATTATATATGAAAAATGATCAGAAAAATCCAATCTATCCATCTGTACTATTTTCATGCATGACTAAACAAGTTAACTTGATGTTTAATGCAGAACAAGGAAAAGCACTTTAAAAGGCCATGTTTGAGTTTGAAATTTGAATCTTTGATTCAAATTGGTTCAAACCCTTCTGGTCTTAGTTGCATTAGCCCAACACACTCATATTGCCATGTTTCATGCATGCATCATATTGTTGCACATTGTTTGGTGATGGTTGTGTATCGGTGTCCTTTGCGACAGGTTCTGCCTCCGAGGAGTACCGTGATTACCCTAACGAAGAACCGTATCAGTGCATCGAACCATCAGGCAAGCAACCAACCATTTGATCATATCGATACAATCCCATGTTCTCGCTCCTGCTCTCTTTTACTGCATTAAGACAACGCGATTCAAACTGCTGTGTGCTACGGTAGTTGAACCCATTTCCTCTGCATAACCTGTCATTGCCACAGTAACTAGATGAAACCCACTAGCATGTGTAGGAGTTGATTGAGCCATATGTATGTGTTGTTCCTACCTTGCTATGCCTGCTATGCTTAGAGTCGGGTCAGGTCTGGTTCATCTGGGTGATGGGCTAGAGTGAAATGATTATGTCGGTAATGAGAGTGGTGTGGTGAACACGATTTGGTAAAGGTATCGATGAGAGGCCATGTAGGAGTACATGGTGGGTTGTTTCATTGAAGCCGACCTTAAGCACTGAGATCTGTATGTGTGATTTAAGAATCAGCTACTACCATGCATTGGGCCCGAAACCAATGGACCCTCTCGGCTTCTTATTCACCCTAGTTCTCCGTCCAGGAGTTGCAAGTAGTTTCTGGTGTTTGTAGCCTACTGGAGGCCGTGGACAGCGCTGACCGTAGGGGTGGGCTGTGATGCGGTAGGTACGTGGCCGGGTGTACCGAATACCCGTTAGGTATCTCGGGAACCCTGTTCACATCGTTCGGGGCCGTATGGGAAACCTCGGCCGGACTCCCTGCGGATGGAACCTGGATAGGCGATAAACCTGGACTGGAGGCTTAGGTGATTAGGTAGGTCGTGGCCGACACCCACGTTGGGCTTCCGCTTGAAGGTTGCCGAGTACATGTCGTGTAAACGACGGTAAGTGGTGAGAGCGTGTATGAAGAAGTACACCCCTGCAGGGTTAACATGATCTATTCGAATAGCCGCGTCCGCGGTAAAGGACTACTTGGTTGCCTATACAGTTCATAGACAAGTAAATGGAAACTACTAAAAGCCTCAAGATAAGTGTGAGTGCCGAGGATGGCTCTTCCGTAGGAAGACGGAGGCGGATCCTCGGTAGTGTATTGAAGTGGTGAGTAGTGGACTCGTGTGCGCAAAACCATTTCAAGTTGGAGTATCGTAGGATAGTCTAGCCAAGAGTCAAAGCTGGCTTGCTGCAATAACTCCACCAACCCTTCTTGACAATGTGCATGTATGTAGGATCTGATGTAAGTCTTGCTGAGTACCTTTGTACTCATGTTGCTATAATTTACATTTTTACAGAAGACGCTGCAACCCCTTCTGATGGGTTCTACGTAGACGTTGACATCAACGAGTAGGCTAAAGGCCCAGGTGGTGATCCTGAGCTTATGAAGGACCACGTAGTATAGTTAGGCTTTCCAAGCCTCTTTTATTTTACTAGTTGTCTGTACTCAGACAAGTTACTTCCGCTGCTGGTTTGTATGACTGTATGACTTGAATGTTGGGTCGTGAGACCCGTACCTTTGTGTATGTTATGTATGGCTCCCTGAGCCTTAAATAAAGTACTTGTGTCGTAGAGTCATGTTGTGATGCTTCGTTGTATTTGCACATATCGAGCATATTGTGTGTATGATTGAAATGCTTGGTATGTGTGGGATCTGACTATCTAGTTGTTTATCTTTAGTAGCCTCTCTTACCGGGAAATGTCTCCTAGTGTTACCGCTGAGCCATGGTAGCTTGCTACTGCTCTGGAACACTTAGGCTGGCCGGCATGTGTCCTTCTTCGTTCCTGTGTCTGTCCCTTCGGGGAAATGTCACGCATTGAGTACCGGAGTCCTGTTAGCCCGCTACAGCCCGGTTTACCGGAGTCCTGCTAGCCCAGTGCTACAGCCCGGACCCACTTGCTGATGACCGACACGTTCGAAGCTGGGTCATGGATGCCTGTCCCTGTAAGTCTGTGCCACTTTGGGTTTACGACTAGTCATGTCAGCCCGGGCTCCTTATCATATGGATGCTAGCGACACTATCATATACGTGAGCCAAAAGGCGCAAACGGTCCCGGGCAAAGGTAAGGCGACACCCGTGGGGATACCGTGCGTGAGGCCGCAAAGTGATATGAGGTGTTACCGGCTAGATCAATGTGACATCGAGTCGGGGTCCTGACAGCGTTGGCATCAGAGCCGGACTGCCTGTAGGTTCTCCAAGCCAAACTGGTCGATGTTGAGTCTAGAAATTCTTTAGTTATATGTAGGGGAATTGTTTGTGGGTTGGAACGTAAGGCTCTTTTACTCCTTTATCTTATGACATTCTGATCTGAGTCAGTCTATTCTTCCACCGGGGGTTAAGGAATTAGGATCTATTCTCTCTATCAGGATCACGTGTTACTAATCAGTAGTACCTTATAAGTTTGATGGATACAAGCCTAGTTCAGTTCTTCTACCACGTTATGTTGCTAGGATGGTCTCAGAACTTTGATATGATGATGTTGAGTGTGTATGAAATCCTTTGTCAAATGTCTCAAAATCCTTCTTGAGCATTTACAGCTGTTATGCTGCCGAAATTTTGCTAGAAATTCTAATGCCTTTGCATTATGATTGTGCTTTCAGATGGCCACTCGCGACCTCAATCAAGTGGTTCGCCTGACTCGATGCCTAGATGTACCCGGCCATACTGCCATGTTGGTCAGGGTAATGACTGAGGCTGGATACCGCTGGTATCCTGAGTACACGGTCGAAGAGCAATTTCGGGACTTCAATCAAAGCCAGTATCTCTGCACTGTCAGGATATTTCCATCTTATCCTGGATCCACCGAGCCCCTTCACTGCTCCTATGGACTCGGGGTTACTATTGAGATGGCTGTGCAGGACGCCGCCTACTCTATGATGACCATCATGCGAGTCAGGTCTGGTCTATTTCGGGACTCTGATTTCCGGTATATGCCAGGATCACTTCCGGGAGCACAAGGGTATCTCCAGGCTATCTATGCTGACCCCACCCAGGAGGATTCACGGACTCGCACCACTGCTGAGATGCTCGAGGATAAGGACCGTGAAAATCGGGCCTTGAGGTTAGAGCTCTTCAATACCCGTGCTGACCACTGGGCCACATTGACTCGGTTCGCACCGGCGGTGCAAGCTGGATATTCGGATATGCGCGATCTCTATCCTGTGAGATCTGCTCTGCCAGACGTGATGGGTTGGCGTGATGTAGGAGGCATCACCCCACCTCGCGGTCCCCGCAGGCCACCGTCTGTTGGTCCAAGACCTCATCCTAGCCCCTATGGTCCACAAGCTCCGCGAGATCGTCTGTTTCCGGATGATCATGTTGAGCTTCCAGGCTATGGAGGTGACTTCTACGAGGACTACTACGGATCGGTCTGAGTTAGTGGTAGTATCACTAGTTCGCACTAGCTGTGTCGTCTATCGTCCCGCGTGACTCGTGGGATATGACCTAGTTTGTACTCTTTCCGGAGGTGTAGAAAAATAATGTATAGGAGCTTGGGATGCCTCCGATGAGATGTAATCCTCTTTTCACCGTAATAGTACTTTGTTTGGTCTTGTACTAAACCCTGTATGGTGTGTATGACGATGGAATAAAGAAGCAGTTTCTGTATTTACCATGTCATACGGATGATCATCTTGCATTTCGAGTTATTCCTTACATTTTATATCCTATGTCGGAATTTTATCATCCTGACTAAATCATTGTCTTGTTTACCTAGGATGGTCAACACGCGCACTAACCCTGCTCCTCAAGAGCAGGCCGAAGGCAGTGAAGTCAGGGATGCAAATCTGCCTCATCCTCCTTCCCTAGCCGAGGTTATGATGGAAGCTGAGAGAAACAAGCGGGAGACCAACCGTTTGTTGGAGCGTATTGAACAGAACACGGCACACCATCATAGGACTAACGTGGTGTCACTCAGTGATTTTATCAAATTACATCCACCCACGTTCCACCACTCCGTCGAGCCTCTCGACGCTGATGACTGGCTTCGCAGTATCTCTCACAAACTGCGTTCCGCGCTGGTAGCGGAGGCTGACAAGGTCACCTTTGCTGCATATCATCTTGAAGGCCCCGCCAGTCTATGGTGGGAGAATTATGGAGCTATGCGCCCAGTGGGCCATGTCACTACTTGGGCTGAATTCAGCGAGGCTTTCCGTGAACATCACATTCCGGAGGGTCTCATGGACCGTAAACGTGAGGAATTTTGCAGTTTCACTCAGGGCCGACTTCTGTGGATGCTTACAGCAGGGAGTTTGGTAACCTCGCACGATATGCAACTGAGGAAGTGTCTACTGATGCCAAGAAGCAAGCAAGGTTCCGTAAGGGACTTAGTCCTGAGCTTCGCCGTGACCTCCGTCTGCATGAGTGCACATCTTTTCAGAAACTTGTCAACAAAGCCATCAGTGCTGAAACTGGTCAGACTGACTATGACGCAACACGCAAGCATGGCCGTGACATGGGTTCCTCATCCGGTGCTGGTCCTCAGAAGCGCCGCGTGTGGGTGCCCAACACCGCCCTGCCACCCAGGTTCACACCGAGGCCATCTTTCCAGGCGCCTCGCCCTGTTCAACAGTCTGCACCGGCCAAGCCCTATGGGGGTCCAACCAACAATGCTCCTCCACGTACCAGTTCCGTGACTTGTTTCAAGTGTGGGGAATCTGGCCACTATATGCGTGAGTGTCCCCAGACCAACCCCAACCAGTCTGCTAAAGCTGTTGGCCGTGGCAAGCCGACAGGGAAAGTGTTCCACGCCAAGCCGGCCACCGCCTCACGTGGCCATGTCAACTGTATCTCTGCCGAAGAAGCTCAAGAGGATCCCAACGTCGTTCTCGGTACGCTTCTTGTTAATTGCCACCCGGCATCTGTTCTTTTCGATACAGGAGCCTCCCATTCATTTATATCTGAAAACTATGCTCGTTTGCATAACACCGCATTCTGTGACATGCCATCCACTATGGAAATTTCTACTCCTGGTTCTAGATGGCAGACCTCTAGGGTAAGTTATGGAAATGAAATCCAAGTCGACAGACTTGTTTTCCTTGCATCTTGATAGCCCTTAAATTTTCAGATATTAATATCATTTTGGGTATGGACTGGATGTCAGCTCATCATGCCAAAATTGATTGCTTCTCTAGGACTGTTCAACTCACTCACCCTTCGGGCAAGATAGTCAATGTCTTAACCCGACTAGCCAAGCGACAATTATATTCTCTTAACGCCAGCCCTTTGCCAGACCTTGAGGACGTTTCGGTAGTCCGTGACTTCCCGGATGTCTTCCCAGAGGAATTGCCAGGTGTTCCACCTGACAGGGATGTTGAGTTCGTAATAGACCTCATTCCAGGAACCGTTCCGATTGCTAGAAGACCTTATAAGATGGCACCACTAGAACTAGCCGAGCTTAAGAAACAACTCGATGAGTCCTTGAAAAAGGGTTTCATCCGCCCTAGTTCATCTCCGTGGGCTTGCCCCGTCCTATTCGTCAAGAAGAAGGATGGTACGGACCGGATGGTTGTAGATTACCGACCTGTCAATTTGGTCACAATCAAGAACAAATATCCGCTTCCCAGGATCAACGACCTGTATGATCAGCTCGCTGGATCCTCAGTCTTCTCCAAGATGGATTTGAGGTTGGGCTACCATCAAATCAAAATCAGAAACGGGGACATTCCTAAAACGGCCTTTGTTACTCGTTATGGCCAATACGAGTACACCGTCATGTCCTTCGGTTTAACCAACGCTCCAGCCACCTTTTCTCGGTTAATGAACTCAATCTTCATGGAGTATTTGGATAAATTCGTCGTGGTTTACCTCGATGATATACTCATCTACTCCAAGAACGAGGAGGAACATGCCGAACATCTAAGGCTAGTGTTGAAGAAACTTCGAGAGCATCGCCTTTATGCCAAATTTTCTAAATGTGAATTCTGGTTGTCAGAAGTGACCTATCTGGGTCATGTAATATCTGGTAAAGGTATTGCTGTTAACCCTGAGCGAGTTCAAGCCGTCCTTAATTGGACTCCACCTGAATCGGTCAAGCAAGTTCGGAGTTTTCTGGGCTTAGCGAGCTATTGTCGTCGCTTTGTCGAGAACTTCTCCAAGGTTGCTAAACCTCTAACCGAACTCCTCAAGAAAGATAAGAAGTTCGAATGGACTCCACAATGTGAGCACAGCTTTCAGGAACTGAAAAGACGCCTGACCTCTGCTCCCGTACTGGTACCGCCAGACTTCTCCAAGGACTTTGTTATCTACTGCGACGCCTCGCGACAAGGACTAGGTTGCATTCTCATGCAAGATCGACACGTAATTGCCTACGCTTCACGGCAATTGCACCCACATGAGGAGAATTATCCTACTCATGATCTAGAGCTTGCAGCCGTAGTCTATGCACTCAAGACCTGGCGACATTACCTCCTCGGTAACCGTTGCGAAATATTCACTGATCACCAAAGTCTGAAGTACATTTTCACCCAACCGGATCTGAATCTCAGGCAAAGACGTTGGGTTGAGTTGATCACAGACTTCGACTTAGGAATAACCTACACCCCAGGGAAAGCCAACGTCATGGCTGATGCGCTAAGTCGTAAATCTTATTGTAACAACCTGATGTTACAACAAAGTCAACCGCTTCTCCATGAGGAATTTCGGAAGCTTAACCTTCACATTGTTCCTCAAGGTTTTCTTTCCACCTTGGTGGCAAAACCTACCCTTACGGATCAGATTATCAAAGCACAGAAGGTAGATCCGGGAATTTCCCGCATCAAGAGAAACATCCAGAAAGGAATTGCGAATTGCTTCTCCATTAATGATCAAGGGGTCGTATACTTCGGGAATCGACTAGTGGTTCCCAAAGTGCGAAACCTGAGGCGATTGATCCTTAAGGAAGCTCATGAATCTCCTCTCTCCATTCATCCCGGTAGTACTAAGATGTATCAGGACCTACGCCAGAGGTTCTGGTGGACTAGGATGAAGAGAGAAATTGCTCAGTATATTGCTAATTGCGACGTCTGTCGCCGTGTAAAAGCAGAGCATCAACGGCCTGCTGGCACCCTTCAACCCTTAGCTATTCCTGAATGGAAATGGGATAAAATTGGTATGGATTTCATTACCGGTTTTCCCAGGACCAAGAGAGGGAATAATGCTATCTTCGTCATTGTCGATCGTCTTTCCAAAGTAGCCCATTTCCTACCTGTTCGTGAGAGTATAACCGCTAGTCAGCTGGCAGACTTATACATCTCCCGTATAGTGTCTCTCCATGGTGTTCCTTTGGAAATTAACTCGGATCGAGGAAGTCTTTTCACCTCTCGATTTTGGGAAAGCTTCCAAAATGCTATGGGGACCCGTCTCTCCTTTAGCACCGCCTTCCACCCTCAGTCGAGTGGTCAAGTGGAACGCGTCAACCAGATTCTAGAAGACATGCTTCGAGCCTCTGTTATCTCATTCGGAATGGACTGGGAGAAGTGCCTTCCATTTGCCGAATTCGCTTACAACAACAGCTATCAATCTAGCTTGGGTAAAGCCCCTTTTGAAGTTCTCTATGGACGACGGTGTCGAACACCCCTTAACTGGTCAGAGACCGGGGAAAGACAATTCTTTGGCCCGGATATGATTCAGGAAGCAGAAGAACAGGTTCGTATCGTTCGTGAAAAGTTGAAAACAGCCCAATCTCGTCAAAAGAGTCAATATGACCGAAAACATAAGGCTATGACTTTCGAGGTTGACGAGAAGGCTTATCTTCGGGTCACCCCTCTGAAGGGAACCCATCGTTTCGGTATCAAAGGCAAATTGGCTCCTCGTTACATTGGACCTTTTCGCATTCTCGCCAAACGAGGAGAAGTTGCCTACCAGTTGGAACTACCTCCGCACCTCTCCAGAGTCCACGATGTCTTCCACGTTTCTCAACTCAGGCGTTGCTTCTCGGATCCTATCCGTGGAGTGGACCACGAAACGCTTGATCTCCAAGATAATCTTACATATCGAGAGTACCCCATTCGTATCCTCGATCAGGCCGAACGTACCACCCGACGTCATAATATCAAGTTTCTCAAAGTACAATGGTCGCACCATTCTGAGGATGAAGCAACTTGGGAAAGGGAGGATCGTCTTCGACTCGAGTATCCCGCCTTCTTCCCGGAGGAACCCAAATCTCGGGACGAGATTCTTTTGAGTGGGGGTGAGTTGTCACACCCTAGCTAGTCATGCATTAGAGTGTTGCATCATGTTTACTCTTTCATCAGAAACTTGAAATGGGGATTTGTGAAACCCTCAGCATCATTTTGAAAATGACCCAAATAAAAATTTCTCCAAAAGGGTCCAAGAAAATGCTCATGTTGCTCTCTGAAAATATTGGACAGAGATAAAAATCAAACCAATATTTTTAAGAGCTCATAGGTATTTATTTTGGGCATTTGGAATTAATGCATAACTAATTGCATTGGAAATATATTAGTTATATATATTAATATATGTCCAAAAATTATGCCACCTGTTGGGGAGCTCTGGAATAATATATCTAGCTCCTGCAAAAATTGGCATAAGGTAATAAAATGATTTAATATTTTATTTAAATCAAAACAAATGACAGAAATTAGAAAACAAAAATAAATAAAGAAGGAGAAGCTTACCTGGGGCTCCTCCCTGTGCAGCCCAGCAGTAGCTGGCCGGCCCAGCCAGCAGGCGGCCCAGCCCGCCTCCTCCTCTGTCGTCTTCGTCCTCGACAGAGGGAGGGGAGCGTGCCCGGCGCGCTCGCGCGCCACCGCGCCACGCCACCAGCTCGCCTGCCTGCCTGCCTCTCCCCTCCTCGTCTGGATGCCCTGGAACGACGCCACGCCCCCCCCGTACTCTCTCACTCTCCCCCGGTTCTTCCTCTCCTCTCCCTCGCTCTCTCTCTCCCGTGTCCGAACGCACCCATCGCCGCCGTTCGCCATAGCCGCCGCCACCGGCCTCCCCTCACCTTCCCGACTCGCGCAGGAGCTCCGCCCCCTCGCCCTGAAGCTCTCCGTCAAGCCACAAGACGCCGGACGCCCTGTGGAGCCGCCGTCGCCATCGTCTTCCTCCTCGGGCTCCGACCACCATCGCTGTCGATTCGCCGTCTCCAGTGCGTCCCCGAGCCCGCTTCGACGCCCGCTGCAACCGCGGTGAGCTCCGCCACCGTTTCCCTCTCTTCTCCCCCTCGTTCCCGCGCCGTAACTCCGTTTCCCACCACGGCCGAACCTCCGCCGTCGCCGAGCTCGCCGTCGACGCAGCTCCGGTGACCATTTGGTCACCCCGGCGAGTCCAACAAGTCCGTAAGGCCCCGTAGAGCATCCCTAGCGCCTTGCTTCGCTCGCCTTCGAGCTCCAACCACGTTTCCGTGCACGACCGAACCCCGGCGGCCGCAGCCGAGCTCGCCGCCGTCGACTCCGGCCACCCCAGGCCCAGCCACGGCCACCGCCCGACGCGCCATCGAGCTAGCTTTCCAACGCACCTAGCCGCACGCCGTTTGGAGCACCACAGAGGAAACCCGGGGCACATGTACGCCGCGGACCTCGCCGGCAACTAACCGCCGGCGGGTTTGACTTGTCCGACCTGGGGTTTGACCCCCCCCAGAGTCACTGACGCGTGGGCCCCGTCGGCCAGGTGGTTAGCTTAGTGCTAATCACTGTTAATTAACCCCCCTGACACTGACCAGTGGGCCCCAGCGCCACTAACTCTTAATTAGGATTAAACTAACCTCTGTTAAACCCCCCTGTCACTGACGTGTGGACCCCACACGTCAGGTTTGACCCCAGCAAGCCGCAGTTGACCGCTGACGTCGTGCTGACGTCATGCTGGCGCAATATATATATTTCTGGATTTAAATTAAATCAGGAAATTCCAGAATATAATTTAAACTTCAAAAATTCATAACTTTTATTCTGTAACTCCAAATCAGACAAATTATATATGAAAAATGATCAGAAAAATCCAATCTATCCATCTGTACTATTTTCATGCATGACTAAACAAGTTAACTTGATGTTTAATGCAGAACAAGGAAAAGCACTTTAAAAGGCCATGTTTGAGTTTGAAATTTGAATCTTTGATTCAAATTGGTTCAAACCCTTCTGGTCTTAGTTGCATTAGCCCAACACACTCATATTGCCATGTTTCATGCATGCATCATATTGTTGCACATTGTTTGGTGATGGTTGTGTATCGGTGTCCTTTGCGACAGGTTCTGCCTCCGAGGAGTACCGTGATTACCCTAACGAAGAACCGTATCAGTGCATCGAACCATCAGGCAAGCAACCAACCATTTGATCATATCGATACAATCCCATGTTCTCGCTCCTGCTCTCTTTTACTGCATTAAGACAACGCGATTCAAACTGCTGTGTGCTACGGTAGTTGAACCCATTTCCTCTGCATAACCTGTCATTGCCACAGTAACTAGATGAAACCCACTAGCATGTGTAGGAGTTGATTGAGCCATATGTATGTGTTGTTCCTACCTTGCTATGCCTGCTATGCTTAGAGTCGGGTCAGGTCTGGTTCATCTGGGTGATGGGCTAGAGTGAAATGATTATGTCGGTAATGAGAGTGGTGTGGTGAACACGATTTGGTAAAGGTATCGATGAGAGGCCATGTAGGAGTACATGGTGGGTTGTTTCATTGAAGCCGACCTTAAGCACTGAGATCTGTATGTGTGATTTAAGAATCAGCTACTACCATGCATTGGGCCCGAAACCAATGGACCCTCTCGGCTTCTTATTCACCCTAGTTCTCCGTCCAGGAGTTGCAAGTAGTTTCTGGTGTTTGTAGCCTACTGGAGGCCGTGGACAGCGCTGACCGTAGGGGTGGGCTGTGATGCGGTAGGTACGTGGCCGGGTGTACCGAATACCCGTTAGGTATCTCGGGAACCCTGTTCACATCGTTCGGGGCCGTATGGGAAACCTCGGCCGGACTCCCTGCGGATGGAACCTGGATAGGCGATAAACCTGGACTGGAGGCTTAGGTGATTAGGTAGGTCGTGGCCGACACCCACGTTGGGCTTCCGCTTGAAGGTTGCCGAGTACATGTCGTGTAAACGACGGTAAGTGGTGAGAGCGTGTATGAAGAAGTACACCCCTGCAGGGTTAACATGATCTATTCGAATAGCCGCGTCCGCGGTAAAGGACTACTTGGTTGCCTATACAGTTCATAGACAAGTAAATGGAAACTACTAAAAGCCTCAAGATAAGTGTGAGTGCCGAGGATGGCTCTTCCGTAGGAAGACGGAGGCGGATCCTCGGTAGTGTATTGAAGTGGTGGGTAGTGGACTCGTGTGCGCAAAACCATTTCAAGTTGGAGTATCGTAGGATAGTCTAGCCAAGAGTCAAAGCTGGCTTGCTGCAATAACTCCACCAACCCTTCTTGACAATGTGCATGTATGTAGGATCTGATGTAAGTCTTGCTGAGTACCTTTGTACTCATGTTGCTGTAATTTACATTTTTCAGAAGACGCTGCAACCCCTTCTGATGGGTTCTACGTAGACGTTGACATCAACGAGTAGGCTAAAGGCCCAGGTGGTGATCCTGAGCTTATGAAGGACCACGTAGTATAGTTAGGCTTTCCAAGCCTCTTTTATTTTACTAGTTGTCTGTACTCAGACAAGTTACTTCCGCTGCTGGTTTGTATGACTGTATGACTTGAATGTTGGGTCGTGAGACCCGTTCCTTTGTGTATGTTATGTATGGCTCCCTGAGCCTTAAATAAAGTACTTGTGTCGTAGAGTCATGTTGTGATGCTTCGTTGTATTTGCACATATCGAGCATATTGTGTGTATGATTGAAATGCTTGGTATGTGTGGGATCTGACTATCTAGTTGTTTATCTTTAGTAGCCTCTCTTACCGGGAAATGTCTCCTAGTGTTACCGCTGAGCCATGGTAGCTTGCTACTGCTCTGGAACACTTAGGCTGGCCGGCATGTGTCCTTCTTCGTTCCTGTGTCTGTCCCTTCGGGGAAATGTCACGCATTGAGTACCGGAGTCCTGTTAGCCCGCTACAGCCCGGTTTACCGGAGTCCTGCTAGCCCAGTGCTACAGCCCGGACCCACTTGCTGATGACCGACACGTTCAAAGCTGGGTCATGGATGCCTGTCCCTGTAAGTCTGTGCCACTTTGGGTTTACGACTAGTCATGTCAGCCCGGGCTCCTTATCATATGGATGCTAGCGACACTATCATATACGTGAGCCAAAAGGCGCAAACGGTCCCGGGCAAAGGTAAGGCGACACCCGTGGGGATACCGTGCGTGAGGCCGCAAAGTGATATGAGGTGTTACCGGCTAGATCAATGTGACATCGAGTCGGGGTCCTGACAGTCGGTATCCCAATACCTAGTTCAGTCTCGTTACCGGCAAGTCACTTTACTCGTGCCGTAATGCATGATCCCGTGACCAACCACTTGGTCACTTTGAGCTCAATATGATGATGCATTACCGAGTGGGCCCAGAGATACCTCTCCGTCATACGGAGTGACAAATCCTAGTCTCGATCCGTGTCAACCCAACAGACACTTTCGGAGATACCTGTAGTGCACCTTTATAGTCACCCAGTTATGTTGTGACGTTTGATACACCCAAAGCACTCCTACGGTATCCGGGAGTTACATGATCTCATGGTCTAAGGAAGAGATACTTGACATTGGAAAAGCTTCTAGCAAACGAACTACACGATCTTGTGCTATGCTTAGGATTGGGTCTTGTCCATCACATCATTCTCCTAATGATGTGATCCCGTTATCAACGACATCCAATGTCCATAGCCAGGAAACCATGACTATCTGTTGATCAACGAGCTAGTCAACTAGAGGCTCACTAGGGACATATTGTGGTCTATGTATTCACACGTGTATTACGATTTCCGGATAATACAATTATAGCATGAATAAAAGACAATTATCATAAACAAGGAAATATAATAATACTTTTATTATTGCCTCTAGGGCATATTTCCAACACGGCAGACAGAGAGGTAGAGGACGATAATTATATGCCTTCCTCCGAAGACGAGGCAAGCCTCGACGATGATGAATTTGTCGTGCCTGAGGATCTCGTCGAAAAAGAGTGTTTCAAACGCAGGCTTATGGCCACGGCAAGCAGCCTCAAGAAAAAGCAGCAATAGCTTAGAGCTGACCAAGACTTGCTAGCCGATAGATGGACTGAAGTCCTTGCGGCCGAAGAGTATGAACTCGAACGCCCCTCCAAGAGCTACCCAAAATGCAGCCTGCTACCCCGATTAGAGGAGGAAGCACCTAAACCTACATCACCAACGCATAATACGGCTGACGGCCACCTCGTGGCCGCGACAGAGAGGCCTCTCGGCCCTACACTCAAGCCGCACCCCGGCGCCGCTCAAAAACCAAGGTGCGGGAAAATGTGCCAGACCTGCGGGATATACTCGAGGGCAAGGCAAAGCAAACAAGATCGATCTACGGATCACGTGGGCGCCCCACGATACGTGATGACAACCGTCACACCGGATATAGCAATTCCGGCCGGGCCGAACACAGTAGACAAAGCTCATTTGAGTTGCGTCGTGATATAGCCCAATATAGAGGCGCCGCACACCCACTATGCTTCACACACGAAGTAATGGATCATCAAATCCTCGAGGGTTTCAAACCCGTAAACATCGAATCATACGACGACAGAACAGATCCTGCAGTTTGGATCGAGGACTATCTCCTTCACATCCACATGGCCCGCGGTGATGATCTACACGCCATCAAATACCTCCCACTCAAGCTTAAAGGACCAGCGCGGCATTGGCTTAACAGCTTGCCAGCAGAGTCAATTAGTTGTTGGGAAGACCTGGAAGCCGCATTCCTCGACAACTTCCAGGGCACTTATGTGCGACCACCAGACACCGATGACCTAAGCCACATAATTCAGCAGCCAGAAGAATCGGCCAGACAATTGTAGACACGGTTCGTAACCTAGAAAAATCAAATCGTCGACTGTCCGGATGCAGAGGCCCTTGTAGCCTTCAAACACAACATCCGTGACGAGTGGCTTGCCCGGCACCTAGGACAGGAAAAGCCGAAATCCATGGCAGCCCTCACAACACTCATGACCCGCTTCTGCGCGGGAGAGGATAGCTGGCTAGCTCGTAGTAACAACATGACCAAGAGCCCTGGTAATTCGGATACCAAGGACACCAACGGCAGGTCGCGTCGCAACAAGCACAAGCGCCGCATTAATGGTGACAATACTGAGGATACGACAGTCAATGCCGGATTCAGAGGCTCTAAACCCGGTCAGCGGAAAAAGCCATTTAAAAGAAATACTCCGGGCCCGTCCAATTTGGACCGAATACTCGATCGCTCGTCCCAGATACATGGCACCCCCAAAAGGCCAACCAATCACACCAACAAGGATTGTTGGGTGTTCAAGCAGGCATGCAAGTTAATTGCCGAGAACAATGACAAGGGGCTGCATAGCGATGACGAGGAGAAGACCCAGCCGCTGAACAATAGAGGACAGAAGGGTTTTCCCCCACAAGTGTGGACGGTGAACATAATATACGCAACCCACATACCCAAAAGGGAGCGGAAGCGTGCACTCAGGGACGTATATGCGATGGAACCAGTCGCCCCAAAGTTCAATCCATGGTCCTCCTGTCCGATCACTTTTGATCGAAGGGACCACCCCACTAGCATCCGCCATGGCGGATTCACGCATTGGTTCTAGACCCAATCATCAACGGATTTCACCTCACTAGAGTCCTGATGGACGGCGGCAGCAGCCTGAACCTGCTTTATCAAGATACAGTGCGCAAGATGGGCATAGACCCCTCATGGATTAAACCCACAAAGATGACCTTCAAAGGCGTCATACCAGGTGTAGAGGCCAACTGTACAGGCTCAGTTACACTTGAAGTGGTCTTCGGATCCCCGGATAACTTCTGAAGCGAGGAGTTAATCTTCGACAAAGTCCCGTTCTACAGCGGCTATCACGCACTGCTCGGACGAACCACATTTGCAAAGTTAAATGCGGTGCCGCACTATGCATATCTCAAGCTCAAGATGCCAGGCCCTCGAGGAGTCATTACGGTCAACAGAAACACCGAACGCTCTCTCTGAACGGAGGAGCATACAGCGGCTCTCGCGGCGGAAGTACAAAGCAGCCTCTTAAGGCAATTCTCGAGTCCGGCTGTTATGCGGCCGGACACCGTCAAGTGCGCCCGGAGTAACCTACAACAAGACCGCCTGGCACATTCCGAGCATGCATAGCAATGCGGCCCCAACCCCAGCCCTCGCGTAATCGCGAGACCAGTACCACGCGTACATAACTACGCTCTGGAGATACCATGGGCATAGGGGTAGGGGCACGACCACGACATGCCCGGAGAGCGGCTCAACTGCACCAGGGGCTCCCAATTGTGTCATTCTTTTTTTTCTTTCGCAGGACTCCGTTTTCCAGAAGCCCTGTCCGGCAGTAGAATTGCCGAACTCACGATGCAACAGCCAGGGAAGCAGAAAAGCTACGTCGAGTGTCCAGGTGGTCTCTATTACGAGCAGTATACCTGTTTTACATACCATCCCGCAGCCTACCCCTAGAGGGGGACATGTTAAATAGTCCCATCCCTTGCTTATCGCACTATTTGCATCGTTCTGCTTTCATTGCAGTATTTTTTGAATAAACAATGCATCACTTTTTGCCTATTATTGCATTCCTTTTTTTATCCATATATGTTCACTTATGACATGTTGCATCCGTACGCTTTGGTACGGCCAAATACACCAGGGGCTTAAGTTCCCCAAAATATGGTGTGATAAGTCCGAACACTTTCACAAGTGCGGCACCCCAAACTTATATCATTATATGCATCGGCTCCGAATCATGTCTTGGGTCAATAGTTGGGTTTGCCCGACTCCCATGTTTTGGTACCTTACGTTCCGTTATATCGGCTAAGGTAGCGCTGGGAGAACCACTGCGATTGTGCCCCAGTTGAGCTAGGTTGAGCACCTCAGTGGAGAAAGCTAAAACTGACCGTCATGATAGGGCGAGAGCCGGTTGCTATTCGAGAGGTTTTTTCGAGTCCCTAAAGACTTATGCCGCTTAGAGCGAGGAGCCGGCTTTGTCCGGCCCAAGCTTGGATAGCGCCCCGAATTTGGCCTTCCGAACACTAGGGGCTTCGCCGAAATTTAAAATTATAGAATTCTACGGCTAAGTGGGAGTGTTCAAGCACTATAAGTCCGGTTGCCTTGTTCGTTGTGTTGAGCGCCTCCCTCGAAGGACCCAAAAATGGGAACAAGAGCGCTCAAGTTTATCCCAAACACCCCAGCACTCGTGGCATGGGGGCTGAAGCCAACGACTTGCCATCTCTCAAATTTGAGAAACGGCCGCACAGAACGTAATATTTTAAATTAACAACCGTTGCTTAGCGCATATGAACAAGTTTTCAAAGCGTACATGATAACAAATGCGAGTTTACTCAAAAATTACATCTTTGGAGCATTCACCCGCTATAAGGCGGGCACCCTTCAGGACACCCTTATAGTACATCTCGGGCGTGCGATACTCCTTGCCCTGCGGTGGCACGTCCGTCACAAGCTTCTCGGCGTCCATCTTGCCCCAGTGCACTTTAGCGCGGGCAAGGGCCCAACGGGCACCTTCAATGCAGACGGAATGCTTGATGATTTCAATCCATTGACAGGCGTCCACCAGCCGCCACACCAGACCAAAGCAGCTCCCAGGCATGGCTTCTTTAGGCCACAGCCGAACTATGAGGCCCTTCATGGCCTGTTCGGCCACCTTGTGGAGCCCGACCAGCTGCTTCAGCTGGTCACTCAGGGGCACCGGATGTACAGCCTCAGCATATTGAGACCAGAACACCTTTTCCGCCGAGCTCCCCTCCTCGGCCCGGTAGAATGCGGCAGCGTCAGACACACTATGGGGCAGATCTGCGAATGCTCCTGGAGAGCTCCGGATTCGGGTAAGTAACAAGTAATTCACTTTCACATGCTTGCTTTGCATGAAGAATGCCTTACCCGCTGCTATCTTCTTTATCGCCTCAATTTCCTGGAGGGCTTTTTGGGCTTCGGCCTTAGCGGCTTTGCACTCTCAAGAGCCGAGGCGAGCTCGGACTCTCGAGTCTTCGAGTCACGCTCCAAACTCTCGTGTTTTTCCATGAGAGCCTGGAGCTCTTGCCGCACCTCCGCCACCCGCGCCTCCTGCTTCTCTCACTCGGTGCGTTCCGCGGTCGCATTGCTTTCGGCCTTGGACACCGCTTCCTTCAGGGTCGCCACCTCATTCGTGGCCCCTGCAATACTCACATTATTCCTGTCATTTTTTGCAACCAAATCCTTTCTAGAAGTTATTAATTTAATAAGGTATTACTTACCTTCCTTGTCCTCGAGCTGCTTCTTGGCACGGCCGAGCTTGTTCTCGGACCGCTCGAGGCTCTGCTTCAACACATCGACCTCCGTAGTCAGTGGGCAGAGGTCAGCAGCGCAACCTGCATTCCCATATTGACATGTTTATGTTAAACTCCTGCGTATATCTTTTTAGATCCTCAGTTCGGCTTTACTTTCCGAACACCAAACTGAGCATCAGGGGCTACTATCTATGTGGTACTATTTTTACATATCTTAATTACATACCTCAAAGCCTGTTAGAAGGCTGGTGCAGGCTTCAGTCAGCGCGCTCTTGGCAGACTGAACTTTCTGAATCACCGCACTCATAACAGTGCGGTGCTCCTCGTCGATGGAGGCGCCATCGAGCGCCTCCAGCAAGTTATCTGGTGCCTCCGGTTGAACGGAGGCCACCAGCGTTGCAGTCTTGCCCTTCTTACGAAGAGCCCGCCCGCCGGACTTCGGAACCACTGTAGGTTCCGGTACGGAGTCCGGCACAGGGCCGGACTTAGAGCCCTCTGGGGTTTTGCCCTCTTGGCGCCCGGAGTCCGGGAGGTCGCCTTGCGGCGCCTCCAAGACCACCTCCTCCTGGTTGGGCCCCTTTTGGGACTCCACCGCGGCATCGTTTGCGTCACGGGGGGAGGAGGCGGTCGGAAGTGAAGTGCTGTTCACATCCGACAAATCCAGGGAACCGCTCGACGAAGCGGGGAGCTCGTCCTTGGGCGGGCTACATGGGTGTATTCGGCGTTAGAAGACACTACGCGACAAAGGAAAAATCATGAGTTATTCTGGAATCCGGACACTTACGATCTCGCCAGGGGCTTGGCCCTTGAGGGCCAATCCTCTTCGCCGTCGTCGGCGTTGGTGGAGTAGTCCGGAGGAAGGGTCCTTCCCTTCTTGGACCCTCCAGCCTCCCCAGTTGGGGAGGCCTTCCTTTTCTTCTCTCCCCCCGCTGGGGGAGAGGCTTCCTTTTTCTCCTCCTCGTTTTCACGGGAGGAGTCCACCTCGGAGTCATCGGACGATGAGTTCGATAGCACCTGATGCCGGGAACTCTTTCGGGTTCCCGTGGCCTTCTTCTTGGCCTTCTTCTCCGGCACCACGTAAGGCGCCGGAACTAGCAGCCCCGTCAATCGGGCGTCCGCTGGGTCTTCTGGTAAGGGAGCCGGACAGTTAATTTGCCCGGACTTATACTGCCAGGCCTGTCAAAGGTAAGGGAGTTTAGATCCCGCATAGAGTCAAACTATGAAAAACAAGTGTCCCGTAAAGGGTAAAATAGCTTACCTCGCCGGCTTGACGCTGCGAGCTGAATCCGCGATCTTCGGTAGCGGATGCGGGAGCCTCGGCGCCCTTGAACAACACCCTCCAGGTGTCTTCATACGTAGTGTCAAAGAGCTTGCTCAAGGTCTGGTGCTGTGCCAGATCAAACTCCCACAAGTTGAAAGCCCGTTGTTGGCACGGGAGGATCCGGCGGACGAGCATGACCTGGACCACGTTGACAAGCTTGACCTTCTTGTTCACAAGGTTTTGGACGCAGGTTTGGAGTCCGGTCAGCTCTTCCAAATCACCCCATGTCAGGCCCTTCTCTTTCTAGGAGGTGAGCCGTGTGGGGATGCCAGATCTGAATTCGGGGGCCGCTGCCCATTCAGGATCATGCGGCTCGGTGATGTAGAACCACCCCGATTGCCACCCTTTGATGGTTTCCACGAAGGCGCCCTCGAGCCATGTGACGTTGGGCATCTTGCCCACCATGGCGCCTCCGCACTCCGCCTGCTGGCCGCCCACTACCTTCAGCTTGACATTGAAGGTTTTCAGCCATAAGCCGAAGTGGGGTTTGATGCGGAGGAAGGCCTCGCACACAATGATAAGCGCTGAGATGTTGAGGATGAAGTTCGGGGCCAGATCGTGGAAATCCAGGCCGTAGTAGAACATGAGCCCCCGGACAAATGGGTGGAGGGGAAGCCCAGTCCGCAGAGGAAATGGGAAAGGAACACCACCCTCTCATGGGGCCTGGGGGTAGGGACGAGCTGCCCCTCGTCTGGAAGCCGATGCGCAATGTCGTTGTGCAGGTATCCGGCTTTCCTCAGCCTTTTGATGTGCCCCTCCGTGATGGAGGAGGCCATCCACTTGCCTCCTGCTCCGGACATGGCTGGGGAAGGTTGAGGTGAGATGTGCGGACTTGGGCACTGGAGCTCGAGTACGCGGAAATGGATAAGCAAAGGAGGAAGAAGGTGTAGGTAAAAAGGTGGACCCTTATCCCCTTATATGGACGGACGAAACTATGCGTCCCCACCAGCCTGGTAAAACTCGCTTATCTCCCAAGCGCCGTAATCAATGGTGCGGTTGGGTTACCCACGCCCGTATTGATGAGAATCCCAGAATAAGAGGACACGATCTCTGTTTTGACAAGACGTGCTAAGGAAACCGCTTCGCTAAACGCGCTGAGGTGGAACCGTAAAAACAATTCGGATAAAGGCTTGTCTATGGTGTGATGTCATGCCACGAAATACGTCAGCAGATTAAATTTGTGGAAATATTGTTCTCTCTACGGTGGTGCGTGGAACTTATTTTGCAGAGCCGGACACTATCCTTGTGTTCAAAATCTTCTATGAAGTATTCGGAGGAGGAACCTGCCTTGCAATACTGAAGACAATATGCGCGCCGGACTCGTCGTCATTGAAGCCTGGTTCAGGGGCTACTGAGGGAGTCCTGGACTAGGAGGTGTCCGGATAGACGAACTATCAACATTGGCCGGACTCCAAGACTATGAAGATACAAGATTGAAGACTTTGTCCCGTGTTCGGATGGGACTTTCCTTGGCGTGGAAGGCAAGCTTGGCGATACGGATATGTAGATCTCCTACCATTGTAACTGACTCTGTGTAACCCTAACCCTCTCCGGTGTCTATATAAACCGGAGGGTTTTAGTCCGTAGGACGGACAACAATCATACCATAGGCTAGCTTCTAGGGTTAAGCCTCTTTGATCTCGTGGTAGATCTACTCTTGTACTACCCATATCATCAATATTAATCAAGCAGGAGTAGGGTTTTACCTCCACCGAGAGGGCCCGAACTTGGGTAAAAACATCGTGTCCCTTGTCTCCTGTTACCATCCGCCTAGACGCACAGTTCGGGACCCCCTACCCGAGATCTGCCGGTTTTGACACCGACAATGGGTCTACATGTACAACAACACTATTGGCTCTGTTGTGATGCTCGTGATGTGCATGATATGAGATGTCAACTGTATACACAATTGAAATTGAAATCAGTAGAGCTATTTATAAGAGCAAACCTATTAAAGAAACATGCGTAAGCATAACTGTTGTGCCATTGGAGTTTCGATTGGATCCTTCAGTTTAAAAATAACTTTGTATGAGAAAATACAGTGATATAAGAGCAAAGCAGTATGTACGATAGCAATGGAATCTTAAATGAGAACAATTGTTCTTCAGGTTTAAGCACTTGTTCTACATGAACAGAGTACAGTAAGACACAAGCATATAGTACTTAAAAATAAAAAATGAGCTCATAGACCTTACCACATTCTTGGTTCGGGACCAGTACTGAACAAGGCGTTCCCAGTCATCGTCCAGTAAATGTGTCTCAGGAGACCATAAGGGAATTTGATGAGTTTCTTTGCCAGTGAAGTACGTTTTCTTCAGGTAATTCCGATACTGCCACCAAGCATTCTTGAAGATAGCAGAGGTATTAGCACAGGTTACCTCATCCCAAGTTTCCAAATCGGTCCTTCTCTATAGAGAAAAATGGGAAAATTTGTTGTATTATAACCACCATGGAGGTAGAATGTGTGGGGCAAAGCAAAGTAATTGCCATAAATAATATTACTTACACATAACTCCTAGACAAACACCTGCAACTGGCATTTTCCTTCATCTTCAGTATAATATTTCCATGATGGGAAGATATGCACATAGGATTTAACAACATCAAATGCGATAGATGCTAAACTATGAATGGCTGGTTGTGCTTCCTCCACAAGAATAGGTGTACTAACTAGTGGAGTTGGGGTTTGTCGTGGTAGTACTGGCGCTTTGGGCACTGGAGCTGCCTTACTAACTGCTCTTGTTTGGGAGCTCTGTGGTGGAGATGGTGCTATGTCAACATGAACTGGGTTACTATCTGCTGGGGTTGGGGTTAGATTGGGTGAAGCTGGTTCTCTGTCCATCGCAGTAGGGGTACAATCTGCGAGAGTCTGGGTTATGTGTGGTAGGGTTGGTTCTCGTGCATGTACAATCGGGGTGCTATCTCCACCAAGAGGTAGTACTGTTTTATTTGAAGACCGTGTTTTTACTCCGCTAGATAATGCCATCACCCGCTCCAATTCAAATGGCTGATAAACTGGAAACATAGTTCAATGTACAGACATTGTATGAGAGACAGATGCAATAGATAGTGTGGAAAAAAGAGGGCATGAAATAGTTGATATGTATATTGTTTAACTAAAAAGGATAGCATGACATAATTTCACATATATGATGTCTATCTAAACTGGATAGCATAGCATAACATAATTCAAAGATATGATGACTAACTACACAGGATGGCATGAGATAATTATATGATGTCTTTAGTAAACAGGTTCGCATGACATAATTCACATACATGTTATCTAAGTAATCATTATCGCATGATTTAATTCACATATGTGATTTATATGCTAAGCAGAGGGCATCCACATATATGATGTCTGAACTAAGAATATGGTGTTGAATATTGTGTATATGATGTTTAAACTATGCAATGCAAGACACCATATGGATGATATGAGCAGTATTACCGTGCCAAGTTAGAGCATACACCTCGGTGGGGGAATAGGACTGGTCATCTGTCTTTGAATCCATCTCTCGGGAGCTATTGGAACCCAGCAAGAGATCTGCTTCGACAGGAAGCACTGTCTGGTCTGAAGACCTTGTTTTCACTCCAGATTTTCCCATCACCCACTCAAATGGCTGATTCACAGGAAGAGTAGTTTAATGTACAAACATTGTCGACAAATGGAAATGTAATGAAGAAAAGGATGGACACGATATCATTCAAATATATGATGCCTGGTTAAACAGGATGGAATTGCATATTTCACATATATTATGGCTGGCTAAAAGAGATGAGACTGCATAATTCCCATATATGGTATATAAACTAAATAGGTGGCATTACAGGACATGTCTAAACTAAGCAGATGACATATATGATGTCGAAAGTAGGAACTGCAAGGCAACATATGCATGATATGACTAACATCATCATGCCAAGTTAGAGCAAACACCTTGGGGGGTAAATAGGAGTGGTCAGCTATGTATGAATCCGCCTCAGAATAGATATCTTCCTCTGGATTACAATTTGGAGAGGGGGGGGGGGGGGGGTTTGCCATTGAACCCACCATGGAGTGTTGTCTGCATGACATTGTATTGCCGCGCAAAACTCTTCTCTTTTTCTCTACATGTTCAGTATGACTCTGTACAATATCTGACATGCATACAAAAAATATATAACAAGATTATGTATGGAGAACATGCAGAAATCTAGAGTGATGGTAACAACCAGTGGATGGATCCAAAAATAATGATAGCAGGCTGATGATTGCTTTAATTTAATAAAAAAGACAAATGATGATTGCTTTAATTACTATTTGTTTCCCACCCAAGATGAACAACATAGGCATACCCTAGGTGAGCCAGATAATAGATAGAGATAGTATCCATTGCTGACTCGATATGTTCCCCACAACTAATTTTAAAACTCAAGTTTAAACATTAATTTGGACCTGACTTGGAGTCTAAGAGGTGAACAGGATGATAAAGTAGCAGGTAATATTAAACAATGCATAACATAAGCAGAAACAAAAGAGTGCGACCTCTCTTATGGACCCATGTACTCCTCGGTTCATCTGCTGAGTCGATGATGGTGATGCCATTGCGGTGGGTGCCGGCGGTAGGAAAGGAGATCTGAGGCAGCGAAAGACGGTCAGGTGTTGTGATGTCTGGTTTGTTGGATGCTTCTGGTGATGGAGTAGCTCAGGCGAGGTGGACAACGTTGCGACAGGAGCAAGACAAACCACACAAACTTTTCTTCAACACCTACCTGTAACTGAAATAATTCTGTAAGGACTCCTTTGGCTTACGGTATTCTAAAAACGTAGGGGTAGGAAAAACACCGGAATAGGATAGGAATGCACATGGGAAATAGAGCATTTGTAAACACAAGATTTCTGTCAACTTGGGTGTTTGGTTCACAGGAATTGGAAGAGCAGAGGAATGCAAAGAAACATGCCCAAATTAAAGTGAAACCATATGAAAGCGTGTCCAGTTAGAATGTTATTCTGCCACTAATGCACTTGGTCTTGTTTTCATGCGTAGGATGTTGAAAAGTAGGCCCAGGTGGATGTTTTGCTCCATTCCTTTCAAAAAAATGCATCAATAATTGAATAGTAGAGTGCCATAGGAAAATTTCCTATTGCTATGTTTTTCATTTGAACCAAAATAGCCCTAATGGATCTAAATGAATGTAGAGTAATAAGTGATGCGACAAGTGCACAACCTCTTTGCCGTAGCCGTGTCGACCTCGACATCATCGGGTTGGTCGCTAAAGAAGTTGAGGCAGAGGAGGCTGTCGGAGGTGTGGAGGAAGATCTAAGGAATCTGTAGACGACGTCCAGGTCACTGCTCTATTGTGATGGATGGTTTCATTGTTGGAGCAGCTCCGGCGAGCCGTAAGACGTCAAGGTTGAAGCAGTACAAGACATACATCATTAATCTCAAGTGGGATTCTAATAGCATCTCCAATAGATGATGTAAAATACATTACCAAAAAGTGATAGACGTAAAATTTACATCACCAAAAAACACCTGACTACAACTATTGACTCTAGAATTAACTGTTGAAACTGAAATTTACTGTGGAATCTGAATGTTACTGTCGAAACTGAACGCACTGGTAGCACAAAGGCACTTCACATGTAGTTTAGGCCGCTCGAGCACTAGTAGTAGACAAACAGTGATCAAAATCAGCATGCGATCGACAGGGAACACAGTAGCAGATAGCAGCCGGAGCAGCAGCGCCTGGAGGAGCAACGCGAACTAGAGCCAGAGCAGCAAATTGTGTAGCTGCAGTAGCCCATGTACCAGCAATAATAGCGCGAGCGAGAGCAAGAGTAGAGCAGCAACACGAGAGCGAGCGAGCGAGCAGCAGATCCGACTAGTATGGACGCTGCCGCCGAAGGGGCCTTGCACTGGGGGAGAGCTGCCATGGAGATGTCGCCCGTGGTGCCGGCTTCGAGGTAGCCGTGCCATGGGGGTGCAGGATGGATCACCATCGGCATTGGGAGGTCGAGTTAAGGAGAAGGTGCGATGCGATGAGTATACAACCTCTTTGGTGGCGCCAAGTAGGCCTCGACTTCATCCGAGGAGTCTGTGAGGATGCTGCAGTTCAGGTGGAGTAGGTTAAGGCGGCGCTGTGGGGATGGAGTAGTCGCGATATACGAGGCGATCATCGGAGCAGCTCCTTGGAGGTGGAGGACGGGGCGGCTGAACTGGCGGGACGATGAGATGGACGACGGATCCTCATCCAAGGAGGTGGATGAGGGACGTCGAGCTATTACTGCGGACAAGGTCGTCGGGGAAGAGGCTCCGGCTAGGCAGCTGTGAGGTGGCGGACGGAGGAGGGTGGGGTTTCGCAGCTGGAGAAGAGAGGTTACGACGGCCTGGGATTTCGAATGGTGAAAACGAGGCGATGGGAGGGGGAACCATGACTTAGGGATGCGCTTGTCCAAAATATAGGGTGTGTTACAAAAGTACCCCCACCGATTTGAACTAGCGGCCCTTTCAGCTCAGGGTTAGAAGGGGGATTTCGCGTGTAGGGACTTGGCAGCTGGAGGGAGTTTTCGCGCGCGCTGTAATTTCAGGATAGCAATGCGCGGGTTGTGAAGGTGCGAGTTTTGGGAGCATGATATTTGAATTTTTGGGATATAACAAGGTGCGGGTTGAATTTTAGGGACAAGCCTACACTGGTATAGGGAGATGCTATACAAACGGTTTTTAACCCCTTTCTGCGAGGGCATTTGGAATCGTCGCCAAGTGAGTGTGGGTGATAGGGGGGTCCTTCCCACACAACCCAGAAACCGTCAGGGATATGCCCTCCTAGTACACACGCTCGGCAAAATGAGGTCGTGTGCGACCGGCGAGCGAGCAAATATGGTTATACATACAATAGTGCTAAAAATACAATTATACAGGGAGAAAAGTACATCCTACACAGGTTGAGTCCCTGCTAAACGTTTCCATTCATATATACACCCCACACAGTCGCTCCAGGGAAAACGTTTCCGTTCATAGGTACATCACACACAATTTTCCCCGTTAAATCGTTTGTGATAGCATCGCCATCGCACATAATATTAACAATTTTATCTTTTGCATTATTGAATGCATCACACACGGTGCGTAGAAGAAACTGTGTGGCAAAGGCTGTCCATCACACAAAGATTTTATGTGGTAAACGTTTGCGCAAGGTGGCCTAACACAAACAATTTTGAAGAGAATGTCGTGTGTGATTGTTCATAGATCCAACACGGTTTATTCATAGAAACTATGTGTGTTGCCTTAAGTCATCGCCCAAGGTATTTTCTCAATAACCGTTTGCAATAGCAAAAAACAATTAGCAGGCTAATTGCCCTATTATTAATAATCCATTTATTAATCTAATTGACATTCATATAAACACATAATATATTTCATTCCCATATTAAGGAAGTAGTTTTTCATAATTGAAATACATCAGACTACAACATGATATAGCTTCAACACTCAGCTACCCCATTACACAACTGCACTAGCACCAAGTTTCACATGCAACATCTAGAACCTTTCAAAATTAGCATCATAGACGGTACATAGATAGATGCATCTCATCGAGAAAACTGCTGAAGCGGAAGGCGAATATAGAGCCTTCATTGATGTTGAAGACTTTGCAACTTTAGGCCAGTGCCCGTGGATGATTGACCGTCCATCCTTCGTCCTTGTTAGGAACACTTCAATATTGAACCGTGGGTGTTGTATGAAAACCTTCCTCGCCTCCTGACCACGGAGGTGGTTTGAGAGGTAATAATCAGTGAACTGCTTTGGAAAGGCCTGAAAACAAGGATGTGCATCAATATCTTCTCTATATTGGAAATGGGGCAAAGGAATAAAAAAGGCAAGGTATAATAGTTAGTACCATCTTGCAGTGAACTGATGTCTTCTTCATTGTGCAGACAAAGATCTTGTTGTTTTTTGTCGCTAATTTCTTTATCCTAACAATCTTTCTGAGTTTCTTGACTTGATTGATATTCATGGACAACTCATTTCCCCATATGCAAAAAGGGTCGAACAGTGGGTCAAAACCTCTGACAGCAGGACCTACATGTGCAAAACCAAATTGTTAAAAACCTAAATATTAGAATGGTCCCTACAATTGCACAATAATGTGCTATTAGACAACAGACCATGCACGTGCTAACCTCGATTGTAAACTTCAGTGCTTCCCATTGTTTCCCTGCAACACATATAAGGTAGTTAGTCATCAGGTTAAGTAAGGGTTCGCATGCCATCAGTAAAATATGTTGATGAAAAAGAAGCACATTGCAGATTCATCAGATTATTTCAAGCCACATGGAAAACCCATTTATCCAAACCAAGCATGATTAAGAACTAGGAAATATAGCACTTGTATATGTTTCTTACGTATTAAGTGCAGCCAAATTTGATTTATTCCTCACATGCACAACAATACAAAATTCTACCCACGACAATTGGACATCGCATTGGAGAATTGAACCAAGCAGTTAACTAAACACCAGAACAAATGAACCAAACATTAACTGAGCACCACATTGCACAATATAACATACTCCTAATAGAAGATCAGTCAGTTAACAAACCAAGCATGCTTAACACTTTGGAAATATAGCAATTGTATTTGTTTCTCATGTATTTAGTACAACCAAATTTGATTTACTTCTCACATGGTATACAATAACAGAATGCACCCACAACTATTGAACATCGCATTGCAGAATTGAACCAAACAGTTAACTAAACACCACAACACAAATGAACCAAACGTTAACTGAGCATCACATTGCACAACGTATAACCAAACCAAGCATGCTTGACAACTTGGAAATATAGCATTTGTATTCATTTCTCATGTATTTTGTAAAGATAAATTCAATTTATTTCTCACATGGAAGACAATACAAAATTGCAGCCTGAAGAATTGAACATCACATTTGCAGAATTGAACCAAACAGTTAACTGAAGACGACAACTAATTAACCAAATAGTTAATAAGTGAGCACCACATGACACGACACAGAACATATACACAGGAGCAACACATTGCATGGTAAAATTATATAGCACAATTCACTAGAATTTGTTAAGGAAAGGCAGGAGCAGCACACGCAACGGGTAAACTGTACATGCTTAACCGGCATAGCTAGCAAATGGAAAGGTTCTCCTCCAAGATCTGGGGGTCCGCATGAATGGTATCCATCGCGACCTCATCCGCGCGTGCGGCCGTGATTTGCTTCTCCGCTGCCAAATGCTCCTTGAGCCCCTGGCTATACTGCATGCACCATGGCTTAGGGCGGCGCTTATTTGGTGGAGGGGTCGGTGATTTGGGTGGAAGGTGTCACGCCGACTGTCGAGGCATGTGGGATGTGGAAGGAGGAGGAGGATGGGGGTCTGGTGTGGATTACCTGCCTAGATAAACGAGGCCGAGTAGCGTGAAGGAGTGTCGCCAGCGAGGGGGGTGGCGCTACAAGCAAGGAGTGAAGGTTTCAACTTGTAAAGGAAGGCGGAAACTGGGGAATTGTGGCTTTTGGTAAGAGGAAGGGGGTGGGGAGGTAGATATTTCCACGGAAGCCAAAATTTTTGAATCAGTTCAGGGAAAAAACTGGTGCGCAGTGTCACCAAACACGCCCCCTTATTCAGAATTGTGTACGATATGTGAACATCACAAACGATTCAGATAGCTTAACCCGTGTGTGATGAGTTTGAACGTAAAAAATTTTGGTTCCAATTTCCCTGGTTACAGTGGTCATCCACGTCATTGCATAATTTGGGTACACAAAGGAGACTACAGTAGTAGACTACATCACACCCACACTTCTTAATCGAGCAAATTTAGCAATTAAACAGAGCTATCTGGCCTAAACATTACTCTAACAAATTAAAGACCGTCGCTCTTAATTAAACAAAACAAAGAGTACTACTACGATTGGTGCTCGTCGATCTCCGCCACCTCCTCCATGTCCAGCTCGCGTCCGATGGTCTCCTGGGGAAGGGGCTCCATGGCATCCATCGCACCATACTCGGCAAGCATCTTGCCATCCGCGTCCGCCATCTCTTTGGAAAAGGCCGCCACGAGCTGGGCGTGGGTGGCCGCGATCTGCGCTTGGACGGGCTCCTCGTTGCAAGGTATGTGGCGGAGGAACGGACGGCTACTCGAACGCTCTCGGTGATTGCCAACTCTACGGCCGTGGGTTGCCGACCGTTGTCGGAGAAGCTTCGTTCGATTTGTGCGGTGACCGCCACGAGCTGGGCGTGGGTGTTAGTGTCAAAACTGGCAGATCTCGGGTAGGGGGTCCCGAACTGTGCGTCTAAGGATTGAAGGTAGAGGCAGGGGACATGATGTTTACCCAGGTTCGGGCCCTCTTAATGGAGGTAATACCCTACTTCCTGCTTGATTGACTATGATGAGTATAGGGGTTTACAAGAGTTGATCTACCTCGAGATTGTAATGGCTAAACCCTAGATGTCTAGCCTGTATGATTGTGTTCTTGTCCTACGAACTAAACACTCCGGTTTATATGGACACTGGAGGGATCTAGGGTTGTACAAAGTTGGTTACAAAGAAAGGAAAGCATATGATCCGTATGCCAAGCTTGCCATCCACGCAAAGGAGAGTCCCATCCGGACAAGGGAAAAAGTCTTCTATCTTGTATCTTCACGACCCATTAGTCCGGCCCATATCACATAGCCCAGATGCCCGAGAACCCCTTAGTCCAGGACTCCCTCAGTAGCCCCTGAACCAGGCTTCAATGATGATGTATCCGGTGCGCAGATTGTCTTCGGCATTGTAGGGCGGGTTCCTTTTCCGAATACACAAAACAGCATTCCGCATACCAAAGCTGTATCCGGCCCCGTTCCACACGTACAACCCTAAGCCATAACAATACTTAAAATAATCCATGTCCACGGGCTACTTCTTTAGCGAGACGTTATGTTTTGGCCTTATTATTATTCTGAACCGTTCTACAACCCCGTTTCATATTTTGAGGCACGGCCAATGACATGTCTTGTCAAAACAGAGATCGTGTCCCCTTATCACGGGATTCTCATCAATAGAGGTTTTGGGTTATCCAACCGTGCCGTTCACACGCCCCCTTGGGAATAGGCGAGATTTAAGGCTTATGAGGGGGAGCTTGATATTCGCTGCCTCTATAAGAGGACAAAGACTCCTCTGTTCATCCCACAACTTCTTCTTTTGCTGCCTTTCAATCCCCCGAGCTCCAACGCCCAAGCTCCAAACTTTCCTTCCTACCTAACCTCTCCAGCCATGGCCGGATCTGGCTTTGAGGGCAAATGGACGGCCTCCTCCGTAACGGAGAAGAACATCCAGGACCTGCGTGAGGCGAGGTACCTGACGGCGGAGATCAAACACAGGCTCGCAACTCCGGGGCAGATCATCCCCACCCAGAGCCTGGTGAAAGGGTGGTCTTCATCCCTCACTTCCTCTGGGGGCTCGAATTCGCCCTTCACCCCTTCGTACAAGGTCTCATGTACTACTACAGGCTAGATTTCCACGATCTCGCCCTGAATTCCTTCCTCCACATCTCGGCGTTTATCGTCGTGTGTGAAGCATTTCTCCGTGTCCCCCCACACTTTGGCTTGTGGCTCAAGGTTTTCAATGTGAAGCCGAAGGTGGTTGAAGGCCAACATGCCGAGTGCGGCGCGCCATGGTGAGCAAGCTCAACAAGGTTACCTGGCCCAAAGGAAGATTCGTAGACACCGTCAAGGTGTGGCAGCAGGAGTGGTTCTATATCACCGAACCCCGCGGCACCAAGTGGGTCACTGCTCCTGCCTTCAGATCCAGACCTCCGCTGCGGCTCGCATCCTGGACCAACAAGGGCCTAGATTGGGGGTCCCTGGACGACGTGTCGGTGCTGCATAAGCGCGGCAAGAGCATGATAAACAAGGACATCACTCTTGCTGATGTGATTCAGGTGATGCTCATCCGCCGGATGCTCCCTTGCCAATGACGGCCTCTCAAAATTTGGGAGTTCAATCCGGAGGGGGCATGGACTCTGGAACACATCTATGGCACGGCGCACAAAAAGATCTGGAAGCTGCTTTTTATGAAGCAGAAGATGTGGCCACGGACGTCCGACGACACCGGCCTCGACTGCAACAATCCGGCATCCCCAGCAAGTATTATATTGCCGAACACTATTTAGCTTGTTAAACTCAGGGAGGGGTCCTGAAAATTCCATTTCTTGAAGAGGAATGGCTAAAGAAGGCTGAGCGGATCAAGTGTCTGGCCCCGCTCCCCAAAAACCAAGCCGATCCTCCATTAATGAAGATGCTGGTCCCAGCGCCCTATCAGGCACCGGCGAAGAAGGACAAGAAGAAGAAGAAGACCAAGGCGGCCCAAGGCGACCTCCATCCCGAAGAGACTTCGGGCGCCGTGTCCGGAGGAACCGAAGCTCCTTCCTCTGGCGAGGAAGACGAGGACGATGAGGAGGAGGAGGTAGCAGCAGAGGAGGAAGCAGAGAACCCTCCTCCCAAGGGGAAAAAGAGAGCGGCCTCCGTAGATGCGGAGGAGGGGGTGCCCAAGAGGGGAATGGTGTCCCTCTTCGATGACTCGGATTCAGGCACCGAGGCCGCTCCCGCGCCAAGCCCCTTGCTGAATCGTGAGTACTTTCAGATGCTTTGTACACACTAATCCTCTTTACAGATTATTAGAATGATATCAAATTTCATGTCATAGTCCGGCCGATGACATTCCTCAAGGATCGTCGTCATCGGGGGATCTTTCGCTGGACAAGATGGAGAGCGAGACACCTCCACGGGCTTCCTCGCCTCCTAGGGCGGACGATCCTGAGGTGTCGTCCCAAAGGGTTTCTCCATGCTCAGGAGAAGTGCGGGGGATGACCAATGCGGCACTGGAGGCTGCCGAGGACATGGGGGGCTCAACCCCTATGGAAACCTGCCATAAGGATCCTGGGTCATCGTATCCTTAGCCGGATACCGTTCTGGAGACCCATACAGTCCTGGAATCGGATCGGTAGTCCCCTCTACAGGAGGGGAGAACGGCAACCTCTACTAATAAAGAGGCATCAAACAAGCTGATGGATGCACTGCAAGGTGCATCTGTCTTGGAGGAGCACCGTACCTTTATGGGTACGGTGGTTGAAAAAGTTCAGTCTGCTAAGAGCGGACTGGATGAAGCCTTCACGAGCCTACTAACCGGCTTTGATGTAAGAAATGTAATGTCCTTTAGCCGCTTTCATAAAAATCCGCCTATATATAGATAGTAGCCCCTAAGACTGTGTTTGGCCATTGAAGGAGGGCGAACAGAGGGTCTATGGTTATCCGCATGAAGTAACATACTTAGCCTTTTTTGATAATCATCAGGCTTCATTGTTAGCGGTGACCGCTCAGGCTGCCGAAGTTTCCGAACTGAAGCAGAAACTACAGCTAGTCAATGAGGACAACATCCGGATTAACAAGCAGCTCGACGAAGCGCAAGGTTTGTTTCAAGTGCTCCATATGCCACCAAATTAGTTTTGCAAATGCTAAAGTGAGGCTCACGCTCCATTATACGCATAATGGCAGATGGCGCTGTGGAGGTCGAGACCCTCCGAAGTGAACTTGCCCGCGCAAAGGAGCAGGCAAGGGTGAGCAATGCGGCCGCTAAGAAAGCGGCTACCGATTTGAAGGAGGAACAGGCCACACGGAGCCAGTTCGAGGAGCGCGTATCCCAGATTGAGCAAGATCTCAAGGATGCGACTCGCAAGTGCGAGCTCCTCGAGGAGGACAATAAAGGAAAGGCGACCAAACTCGCCAAGGCCATTCAGGATGCCCAAGAGGCGAGGTCCGAATCCCATGCGGCTCGCGAGGAGCTCCGACAGGCCGGACAGATAGCGATTGGTAAGCCCTTTCTTTTGCAGTCTAAGTTTGGCGATCAGAGGTATGCCTTACTTAATCGACTATGGAGTTCTCCAGACTCCTTTTCGGATCTACCGAAGAGCGCAACTGATGATACGTCTCCAATGTATCTGCTTTTCCAAACACTTTTGCCCTTGTTTTGGACTCTAACTTGCATGATTTGAATGAAACTAACCCGGAATGACGCTATTTTCAGCAGAACTACCATGGTGTTGTTTATTGTGCAGAAAACAAAAGTTCTTGGAATGACCTAAAGATCCACGGAGATAACTTTTGGAAAATATTAAAAATAATGGCGAAAGAATCAAGGCCAGGGGCCCCACACCCTGTCCATGAGGGTGGGGGGCGCGCCCCCTCCCCTGGGCGCGCCCCCCTATCTCGTGGGCCCCCTGATGCTCCATCGACCTCAACTCCAACTCTATATATTCTGTTTCGCAGAAAAAAAATCAGAGAGAAAGTTTCATCGCGTTTTACGATATGGAGCCGCCACCAAGCCCTAATCTCCCTCGGGAGGGCTGATCTGGAGTCCATTCGGGGCTCCGGAGAGGGGGATTCGTCACTGTCGTCATCATCAACCATCCTCCATCACCAATTTCATAATGCTCACCGCCGTGCGTGAGTAATTCCATCGTAGGCTTGCTGGACGGTGATGGGTTGGATGAGATTTACCATGTAATCAAGTTAGTTTTGTTAGGGTTTGTTCCCTGGTATCCACTATGTTCTAAGATTGATGTTGCTATGACTTTGCTATGCTTAATGCTTTTCACTAGGGCCCGAGTGCCATGATTTCAGATCTGAACCTATTATGTTTTCATGAATATATGTGACTTCTTGATCCTATCTTGCAAGTCTATAGTCACCTATTATGTGTTATGATCCGACAACCCCGAAGTGACAATAATCGGGATACTTCTCGGTGATGACCGTAGTTTGAGGAGTTCATGTATTCACTAAGTGCTAATGCTTTGGTCCGGTACTCTATTAAAAGGAGGCCTTAATATCCCTTAGTTTCCACTAGGACCCCGCTGCCACGGGAGGGTAGGACAAAAGATGTCATGCAAGTTCTTTTCCATAAGCACGTATGACTATATTCGAAATACATGCCTACATTACATTGATGAACTGGAGCTAGTTCTGTGTCACCCTATGTTATAGCTATTACATGAGGAATCACATCCAACATAATTATCCATCACTGATCCAATGCCTATGAGCTTTTCACATATTGTGCTTCGCTTATTTACTTTTCCGTTGCTACTATTACAATTACTACAAAACTGCTGTCTTTACTTTTGCCACAATTACCATTACTATCATACTACTTTGCTACTAAATACTTTGCTGCAGATACTAAGTTATCCAGGTGTGGTTGAAGTGACAACTCAACTGCTAATACTTGAGAATATTCTTTGGCTCCCCTTGTGTCGAATCAATAAATTTGGGTTGAATACTCTACCCTCGAAAGCTGTTGTGATCCCCTACACTTGTGGGTTATCAAGACTAATTTCTGGCGCCGTTGCCGGGGACCATAGCTCTATTCTTTGAGTCACTTGGGATTTATATCTGCTGGTCACTATGAGGATCTTGAAAGACGAAAGAACTAAGATTTTTCCCTCAACTACGAGGGGAGGTAAGGAACTGCCATCTAGCTCTGCACTAGATTCTCCTTCTATTTTGAGTAAGCTTGCGACACCTAAACCTGCTACTGCTATGAATTCTGATATGTTGCATGTTATTGATGATGCCACTTCTACTATGCATGATACTTATGATGAAACTACTTCTGTGCGTGATACTACTGTACCATTAGGTGAATTTCTTGATGAACAACTTGCTAGGGTTAGAGATAATGAAATTATTGATGATAGTGATGATGAAGGTTCTCCCCCTGATTATGAATTGCCTGATGTTCCTGAGGGTTATGTTATGGATGAAGAAGCTGCTAGAGCTATTTTTGCCTGCAATGATAGATATAATCTTAAGAAGTTATTAGCTAAATGGAAGCAGCAATCTCTTAATGCTAGAATGAAACATGACCCCGCTTCTGCTACTTCACCTATCTGTGTTACTGATATGGATTATGAATTCTCTGTTGATCCTGAGATTTTTACTTTCGTTGAATCTAATCCTTTTTATGGCTATGAATCTGAAATTGTTGTGGCACATATTACCAAGTTAAATGATATAGCCACCCTATTTACTAATGATGAGAAGTCTCGCTATTATTATATCCATAAGATATTTCCGTTCTCATTAAAGGGTGATGCTAAAACTTGGTTTAATTCTCTTGATCCTAGTTGTGTGCGTAGTCCCCAGGATATGATTTATTACTTCTCTGCTAAATATTTCCCTGCTCATAAGAAACAAGCTGCCTTGCGGGAAATATATAATTTTGTGCAAATCGAAGAAGAGAGTCTCCCACAAGCTTGGGGGAGGCTTCTCTGATTACTTAATGCTTTGCCTGATCATCCTCTTATGAAATACTTGATATCTTTTATAATGGACTAAACAATGCTTCCAAGGACTACTTGGATAGTTGTGCTGGTTGTGTTTTCAGGGAAAGAACAGTCAACCAAGCTGAATTACTATTGAATAATATGTTGACTAATGAAAATAATTGGACTCTTCCTGAGCGAATTCCCGAGGCAATTCCTGAGCCAATTGAGCCAACTCCTGAGCCTATTCCTAAACAAACTCTGAAGAAGAGGGGTGTTCTATTTCTCAGTCCTGAAGATATGCAAGAGGTAAAGAAATCTATGAAAGAAAAAGGTATTAAAGCTGAAGATGTTAAGAATTTACCTCCTATTGAAGAAATACATGGTCTTAATATACCGCCTATTGAAGAAACACATTGTCTTGATAACCCGACACATGTAGTAAAGGTAAATTCTCTCTATAGATATGATAAAGTTGAAATCCCGTCTACTAAATTTCATAGCCCATGTTTAGATGAATTTGTGGCTTTATTGTTAGGCAAGAAAGTTTTAATTCTTATGTTGGTAGAGAATTAAAGAATAATGCTTTCGAGATAGGACGCTTGAGTGATTATATGGCTAGAGTTAAAGGTGAACTTAACCTCATTAGCAAATATGCTTCTATGGTTACCACTCAAGCTGAGCAAGTACTTAAAGCTCAAAGTGATTTGCTTGATGAATTAAACAATAAACATGTTTTTGCTGTTAGAGTGGCTACTAGAACTGGTAGAATGACTCAGGAACCTCTGTATCCTGAAGGCCACCCTAAGAGAATCGAGCAAGATTCCCAGAGAAATAATTTAGAGGCACCTAGTTCTTCTAAAAAGAAGAAAAAGAAAGATGATAGGACTTTGCATGCTTCTAGTGAACCTGTTATAGACACACCTAAGAATCCCAATGATATTTCTATCTCTGATGCTGAAACACAATCAGGTGATGAACATGAACCTAGTGATAATGTTAATGATAATGTTCATGTTGATGCTCAATCTAGCAATAATAATGATGTAGAGATTGAACCTGTTGTTGATCTTGATAACCCACAATCAAAGAATCAACGTTATGATAAAAGAGACTTTGTTGCTAGGAAGCACGGTAGAGAAAGAGAACCATGGGTTCAGAAACCCATGCCCTTTCCTCCTAAACCATCCAAGACAAAGGATGATGAGGATTTTGAGCGCTTTGCTGAAATGATTAGACCTATTTTCTTATGTATGCACTTAACTGATATGCTTAAATTAAATCCTTATGCCAAATATATGAAGGATATCATTACAAATAAAAGAAAGATACCGGAAGCTGAAATTTCCACCATGCTTGCTAATTATACTTTTAAGGGTGGAATACCAAAGAAACTTGGAGATCCAGGGGTACCAACAATACCATGCTCCATTAAAAGAAATTATGTTAAAACTGCTTTATGTGATCTTGGAGCCGGTGTTAGTGTTATGCCACTCTCTTTATATCGTAGACTTGAATTGAATAAGTTGACACCTACTAAAATACCTTTGCAAATGGCTGATAAATCAACTGCTATACCTGTCGGTATTTGCGAGGATGTGCCTGTTGTGGTTGCAAATGTCACTATCTTAATGGACTTTGTTATTCTTGATATTCCCGAGGACGATAGTATGTCGACTATCCTTGGTAGACCCTTTTTGAATACTGCAGGGGCTGTTATTGATTGCAACAAAGGCAATGTCACTTTTCATGTTAATGGTAATGAGCATACGATACACTTTCCGAGGAAACAACCTCAAGTTCATAGTATCAATTCTATTGGAAAAGTCCCAACTATCATTATTGGAGGTTTTGAATTTCCTCTCCCTATTGTCAAGAAAAAAATATGATATTCTTATTGTTGGGGATGTTCATATCCCCGTTGAGGTAACCTAGTGTTATTCGAAATTTCTCCGGTTCCGTGTTATTCGGAATGAGTTTGTTAACAAGACTTGATCAACCTTGTTAGTGGATTCATTTTGATGATCATGAGATGGATGAAACTAGAAGGCACAACCTTCTGTACCCTCGTTTTACTTTCTGTTATTTAGAATAAATAAAGCAAAAATAGTATTATCGTTCTGTTTTCTGAATTATCCATGTAATAAAAAATATCCCAAAAATAAAAGCGCTCCAAATGGCCTGCAAATTTAGTATGATTTTTATGGAATATTTGAGGATTTTAGGCATTGAGAAAACTGCAGGGGGGCAAGCACCTGGCCACGAGGGTGGAGGGCGCACCCACTCCCCTGGGCGCGCCCCCCTGTCTCGTGGGCCCACGGTGGCCCCCCTCCACTTATTCCTGCACCCACACACTCCATCTTCCTCCCAAAAAAAATCTCCATCCAGCTCAAGCACGAGTTCTAGCTCATTTTGCTGCGATTTTCAATCTCCTTGCTCAAAGCTCCACTCACAAAACTGCTTTGGGGAGATTGGTGCTTGGTATGTGACTCCTCCATTGGTCCAATTAGTTTTTGTTCTAGTGCTTTATTCATTGCAAATTTTTGCTGCATAGGTGACCCTGTTCTTGAGCCTGCATGTCAAATTTATGAGGTCCCAAGTAATTCTAATGCATAATATAGGCTCTAGGCACTTGTGGGAGTAGTGTTGGGGAACGTTGTAGAAAATAAAATTTTTCTACGCTTCACCAAGATCAATCTATGGAGTCATCTAGCAACGAGATAGAGGAGTGCATCTACATACCCTTGTAGATCGCGCGGAAGCGTTCAAGAGAACGGGGTTGAGGGAGTCATACTCGTTGTGATCCAAATCACCGATGATCCTAGTGCCGAACGGACGGCACCTCCGCGTTCAACACACGTACGGTTGGGGAAGACGTCTCCTCCTTCTTGATCCAGCAAGGGGAAGGGAGAGGTTGATGGAGATCCAGCAGCATGACGGCGTGGTGGTGGAAGCAGCGGCGATCTCGGCAGGGCTTCGCCAAGCTCTACGAGAGGGAGAGGTGTTGCAGAGGGAGAGGGAGGCGCCAGGGACTTGGGTGCGGCTGCCCTCCCTCCCCTTGTAACGACCCGAATTCGATGCGCCAGGTGTCTGCCAGTTATTCGTCATCCTTGCCATGTCATTTGCTTGCGTGTTGCATTTTATCATGTCATCATGTGCATCTCATTTTGCATACGTGTTCGTCTCATGCATCCAAGCATTTTCCCCGTTGTCCGTTTTGCGATCCGGCACTCCTATGTCCTCCGGCGTCCCCCTTTTGTCTCTTGTTGTGAGCGGGTGTTAAACGTTCTCGGAATGGCCCGAGGTTTGCCAAGTGGCCTTGGTATAGCACCGGTAGACCGCCTGTCAAGTTTCGTGCCATTTGGAGTCCGTTTGATGCCCCAACGGTTAACCGGGTAACCGCAAAGGCCTCTTTTGTGTGCAGCCCAACACCCCTCCAAAGTGGCCCAAAAACCCATCCAAACCCCCTCCATGCTCTCGGTCATTCGATCACGATTGTGTGGCTGAAAACCGCACCTCATTTGGACTTTCCTAGCTCCTAGCATCTATAAATAGGTGCCTCCCCCACAATTTTCGCGGATGAAACCATAGCCCTCTCTCTCCTCGCGCCGCCGGACATGTCCGCCCGCAGCCGGACGCGTCCACCGCCGCCCAGCCACGTCGTCCGGCCAATAGGAAGTCGCCATGTCACCCCGCCGCCGCCGCTAGCCAACCGGTGCCCGCCACCTGTCCGCCGCCGCCGCCCGCCTCCGCCGGCCCGCGGGGCCCGCGCCAGGCCCGCGGGGCCCGGATTCGTCGCCGCCGCCACCCAGGGTTGCCCGCGTCCGCGCCCGCGTGCCTCCCACCGGCCGGCGCTCGCCTCTGCCGTGGCCCGGCCGGTGCTCGCCTCCGCCACCGCCCTCCGGCGCCTCCCTCCGCCGTCCAACTGCTCCGCCGGTGCCGCCTCCCGGCCGCTGCCTCCCGACCTCCGCCTCCGCTCGTCGCCCTCCGTCGGCACCATCTCCGGTGAGGGGCCGGCCGGATCCGGTGACCCCGACCCGCCGGCGTCCTTCTCCAGTCCTCTTCGGCCGCCGCGCGCCCCATCTCCGGCGAGAGCCGCCGCCTGCCTCGGTTCCTGTGCCGCCCCGGATCCAGATATGAAAATCCTGAGGTTGACCCCGTTTATTTTCCCCAAGTCCCTAAGGATTTGCATATTTTTAGCTCATATTCATCGCATCATAACTCTGCATCCGTAGCTCCGTTTCGTGCGTGTAATATATAAAAATGTTCATCACGAGATGCCCTTCATTTCATTCCATTGTGCCATGTTCGTTTGAGGTCATCTTGATGCCCTAATCATCGTTGCAGAAGTGCTATATGATGTTAACCTGCTGAAACTGTTATAACTTGATGATTTGTTATTTGTTTTGCATTTGATGTGTGCATCCTATGAACTTGATCCCTACATGTGTTTTGACGTATGCCATGCCATCTTTACAGTGGTGACATCCATGTATTTTTGGGTGCCTTGTGGTGAGTGCATCAAGCTCGTGAAGTAGGGTACTTGCAATTTCTGTTTTGCTAGGCTGAATCTGCTATATCATGTTGCTATGTAAACCTGCTGCTACAAGTCATTCTATGCATAATAGAGAGATGTCCACTAAGGATGATTTGTTATACATATCGTGATCTATCCATCCATGCCCTTGATTGCATTTATAGTCTTCTGTAGCTTGTTGTTATCTTGCCCTCAAAACTGCTTAATAATGTTGCTGTCAGTCTGTTAACATTAAGTTCAGTTTTTCCATCCGCTTTGCTAGTGATCCAAGCCCCCTATGAACTTGTTCTTGCCAGTAGCTTCATCAACATGTCTTATTACTGTTGGTTGCATTGCCATGCCATTTATTGCTCTGTGGTGAGTGGTTCAAGCTCACTAACATGCCTACTTATTGTTGTTTCTGCCATGTATGAATCTGTCATATCTTTTGCCATGTTTACATGGGTGCCATCATATTTTCTGTGCCCTTTTGGCTCATGGTCTGTAAGGGACTTTTGTTCTATGCAATTATTAGATTCATGCATGCCTTTGTTTGCCATGTTAAGTTCCTGCAGCATGTTGCTTGATAGCTCTAAACATTGCAACCTGATGTTATTTCTGCTAAGTCTGAAACTGTTATAATTTGCAATCTTGCCATGTCCTTTTGAGCATGTTCTAGTGATTTCTGGAGATAGCTCAGTGTTCATGTTTTGTCATGCATTACCTGTACTTCATGCCCATGCCTTTTGTTATTATGTTGAGGTGCTGTAGCATATTGTTTTGATGTTTGTAAGATGCCTAGTTGCTGTTTTGGACAACTTGTCCTTTAAACTTGTATAGAGTGTATGTGTTGAACCATTGCTCCGTTTTGCGTGTGCTCTATATGAAACTTGCTTGATTTTGCATGTAGTTTCATATTATCATGTTGCATCCTTGTTTTGAGGTGTTTGCTTGAAGTTTTAGTGCATTTTGCATCAATGCCATGTTTAACTTGTTTTGCCCATATCTTCTAGGCCGTACCTCCGAATTAAATGAATATATGTAAATTGACTAGAATTTCGTGTAGATCATATTGGTGCATCTTGACTTGCTGTTTAACAACTTGAACATAAGGTTTATTCAGTTCTGGACCAATTTCTAAATTTGCATATGTGGACTTACCAGATTTGTTATATGTTGTTTCCGGCCTCATTTAAACTTGATTTGATGTGTTGTTCTTGTTTGCATCATCTCTTGCCATGAGTAGCCTCATATAGCTTTGTCATGCATCATGCTTGGTTGAGCATCACGCCTTGTTCATGTGTGGTGTGTTTACTATGTTGTGTGCTTCTTCTCGATAGTTCCCGTTTCGTTGCGATCGTGAGGATTCGTTCGTCTACGCTTGGTTCGGCTTCATCCGTTCATCTTCTTCATGGACTCGTTCTTCTTCCTTGCGGGATTTCAGGCAAGATGACCGCTACCCTGGATCTCACTACTATCATTGCCATGCTAGTTGCTTCGTTCTATCGCTATGCTGCGCTACCTATCACTTGTTCCTCAAGCCTCCCAAATTGCCATGTCAGCCTCTAACCTTTTCACCCTTCCTAGCAAACCATTGCTTGGCTATGTTACCGCTTTTGCTCAGCCCCTCTTATAGCGTTGTTAGTTGCAGGTGAAGTTGAAGATTGCTCCATGGTGGACAGGATTATGTATGGGATATCACAATATCTCTTATATTATTAATGCATCTATATACTTGGTAAAGGGTGGAAGGCTCGGCCTTACGCCTGGTGTTTTGTTCCACTCTTGCCGCCCTAGTTTCCGTCATACCGGTGTTATGTTCCCGGATTTTGCGTTCCTCACGCGGTTGGGTGATTTATGGGACCCCCTTGACAGTTCGCTTTGAATAAAACTCCTCCAGCAAGGCCCAACCTTGGTTTTACCATTTGCCTCACCTAGCCCTTTTTCCCTTGGGTTTCCGGAGCCCGAGGGTCATCTTTATTTTACCCCCCGGGCCAGTGCTCCTTCAAGTGTTGGTCCAACCGAGCGATGTCCGGCGCCCCCTGGGCAACCAGGGTCTATGCCAACCCGATGTCTGGCTCATCTGGTGTGCCCTGAGAACGAGATATGTGCAACTCCTATAGGGATTTGTTGGCACATCGGGCGGCTTTGCTGGTCTTGTTTTATTATTGTTGAAATGTCTTGTAAACCGGGATTCCGAGACTGATTGGGTCTTCCTGGGAGAAGGTATATCCTTCATTGATCGCAAGAGCTTATCATGGGCTAAGTTGGGACACCCCTGCAGGGTATAAACTTTCGAGAGCCGTGCCCGCGGTTATGTGGCAGATGGGAATTTGTCAATGTCCGGTTGTAGATAACTTGACACTAGATCCGAATTAAAACGCATCAATCGCATGTGTAGCCGTGATGGTTTCTTTTCGGCGGAGTCCGGGAAGTGAACACGGTTTTGGGTTATGTTTGACGTAAGTAGGAGTTCAGGATCACCTCTTGATCATTGCTAGCTTCACGACCGTTCCTTTGCTTCTCTTCTCGCTCTTATTTGCGTATGTTAGCCACCATATTATGCTTAGTCGCTGCTGCAACCTCACCACTTTACCCCTTCCTTTCCCATTAAGCTTTGCTAGTCTTGATACCCATGGTAATGGGATTGCTGAGTCCTCGTGGCTCACAGATTACTACAACAACAGTTGCAGGTACAGGTTATGCGATGATCATGACGCGAGAGCGATGTTTGCTTGTTTTGGAGTTCTTCTTCTGTTTCTTCTTCGATCAGGGGATAGTTTCCAGTCCGGCAGCCTGGGCTAGCAGGGTGGATGTCGTTTGAGTTTTTGTTTGTGTTTCATCCGTAGTCGGATGGTGCTCTTATGTAAGATGATGTTGTATTCGTGTGGCATTGTATGCCTTTTGTATGTATCCCCATCTATTATGTAATGTTGATGTAATGATATCCACCTTGCAAAAGCGTTTCAATATGCGGTTCTATCCTTGGCGGGACCTTTGAGTCTCTTTAGGATAGTATCGCATATTGGGCGTGACAAGTTGGTATCAGAGCCTCGACCGACCTTAGGAGCCCCCTTGATTGATTGTGTAGTTTGGCCGTTGTTGAGTCTAGAAGAAAAACTGTTTTCAGAGTCTAGTTATATCGGAGAGTAGGAATTCTTTTTACTCCTCTGCCCCTTCGTCGCTCTGGTGAGGAATCTTGACGTAGGTGTTTTGAATTACTCCTCTTTCCTTTTCAAATTTTCTTTAGGATCACGCAGTTGGTTTTCCGATCGTTGGTTCTCAGCTCTTTTCATCCGGTGCATTTCTCGTCAAGTTGACTCGACCATCTTCATCTTTGCAAGTTCAATCCTCAGTTGTTTTCTTTTCCCACCCGCCCGCCCCTTTTTTCTTCTCGGAGCCGGAGTCCATAATCGAGTATCCATCCTACTCGTGCGAAGTCTTTGCTTTCTTTCCTCAATGATTACAATCGGTGTTTCTTCTTGAAGTTATTCATCGATTTCTCGTTCCAAGTTACCCTTGTTTTCCCGCCCTCCCACCCTTTCTCTTCCCGGAGCCTGAGTCTATTTCGACCATCAATTTCATTCCTGTGGAGCATCTTCAGTTTTTCGTCAATTGTTTCAATCGGTGATTTCTCGTCTCGTTTGTCATTCTTCATCTCTTTTCTTCTTCGGTGAACTCAATTCAAGTTTTTTCCGGTTGATCATATTCTTTTCCTTGGATCAAGTGTTCTCCTTGATCGTTTGCCTCTCGCCATTCAATCAGTCCGGAGTTCGGAAGACATCTCAAGAGATTCATCGGTGTTCGAATTAATTTGAGGTGGTCACCTCATTCAGATATTTCAATTGTTCCGGTGCATCATCTATCTGTTCAACAATCCTTTTTCAACGGTGTTTTTCTCTTTAGTGGGCCCTAACCCATAGGTATTTTCCCAGGATCTTACCTGACTCTTCTAATTCCCCCAGAGTTTTTTTCTCAATTCTTTTCAATTGTGACGTAAGAATGGATCCCATCAGTCACAGGCCTTCCCCAAGATCAATTTCAAACCATTTCATTATTGGCTCAACCTCTTCGCTTTTCATTCCCCCGGAGTATCTCAACAAATTTTGGTGGCGTTCCTCGTCGTCATTTGAAGACCGAAGAAGAGTTTTCCTCTAAATCTTGCATGTTCTCTTGAAGATTCGTGGTTCTAGCTTCCTATTATCATCTCAAATTATTCCATTTGTCAGATATTCTTTTCTTAACCATCCGGAGTATGTCAGAAGTTGTTTTCCCATTTCTTTTCATCGGAGGCCATCGTTCCATAAGAATTCTTCGTCCTCACATTTCAGTTATCGTTATCCAATTATTCCGGTGCTTCGCTCAAGTGTTCCTTAATAAGCTCATGATCTCTTTGTTCTTTTGCATCTAAATCCCCTCTAGCATATTGGTTCTTCTAATTCTTCCTGGTGACTCATTCTCTTTCATCAGTCATTTTCAAATTCTTACGGTGGTTCATTGAAGATTCCTTTTCCGTTCTCATCATATCAATCCACTCGTTCTTTTCAATCCTACCGGTGGTTCATGTAGACTTTCTCAAGTTTGTGCTATATTCCACTTAATCCCTTTCCTAGAAGAATAAGTACTATGCAAAAATCCATTGCTTGTCATCAATTTAATTTGATGAAGGATAAGCATACAATAAATCTTATTCTTATTTTATCCAAGTGAGTAATCCCTTCCTTCAGAGTTTGTTCTTGATGAATAAATTCTAGTTCCAAGTGTTTCCATCTTTTCTTTTCTGGAGTTCAAATTTCCTCGGCCATCTTGTCGGAACCTCCATCTAAATCACCACAAGGCTCATCTCATTCTTTCATCCTTCATTCTATCTCATTGTCTTTTGTCACCGGAGTTCTTCATGGTGGTTCTTCATGATTTAATTCATTCTTCAAGTGTTCATCAAGATTTTTGTTGGAGGAATTCAAGTATCTTTTCTTCTCGCGTCTCGAAGTGCAATTAATTCTCCGTATTCTTTTGAAGTGGACTTTTGCATTTCTTCGTTCCTCTAAGCTATTCAACCATTTCTATTTGTGGCCGGTTATCACCTTATGATCTTGAGATGTTACCTATAAGACCACAACAAGCTTATTCTTTTTGTTGGTGATTTTCTCAACAACTCCGTTCAATCCTTCCTTCTACAGATGCTTTCAATTTCATTCGTGGCACAAGTTGTCATCTTCTTCCCCGTTCTTCTCATTCCAAACTTTCAAGTCTTCCGGAGGTTTTGTGTGTTCCTCAAGTCAAGTATCGTTCCATCTTCTCAAGTTCATGTTCTAATCTTTCAATGTTCAGCCGGAGTCCTGCCTAAATCCTTCCAGTCTTATTCGTTTCTTATCTCGTTCTAACCAAAGTGGTTTCATAGTCTATCTGATTCCGTGAGCTTTCGATTCTCGTCATTCTCGTCGTTCCCCTCTTCTTCTCGAGTGCTCTCAATTCTTTGCTTCTTCTCTTGAGTTCTTGCTTCACCTCATCCATTTTCCCTTCCGTCTCGGTCCTAAGATCTCGGGACGAGATCTCTTGTTAGTGGAGGAGTGTTGTAACGCCCCGGATTCGATGCGCCAGGTGTCCGCCAGTTATTCGCCATCCTTGCCATGTGATTTGCTTGCGTGTTGCATTTTATCATGTCATCATGTGCATCTCATTTTGCATATGTGTTCGTCTCATGCATCCGAGCATTTTCCCCGTTGTCCGTTTTGCGATCCGACACTCCTATGTCCTCCGGCGTCCCCCTTTTGTCTCTTGTTGTGAGCGGGTGTTAAACGTTCTCGGAATGGCCCGAGGTTTGCCAAGTGGCCTTGGTATAGCACCGATAGACCGCCTATCAAGTTTCGTGCCATTTGGAGTCCGTTTGATGCTCCAACGGTTAACCGGGTAACCGCAAAGGCCTCTTTTGTGTGCAGCCCAACACCCCTCCAAAGTGGCCCAAAAACCCATTCAAACCCCCTCCATGCTCTCGGTCGTTCGATCACGATCGCGTGGCCGAAAACCGCACCTCATTTGGACTCTCCTAGCTCCCAGAATCTATAAATAGGTGCCTCCCCCATAATTTTCGCGGATGAAACCCTAGCCCTCTCCCTCCTCGCGCCGCCGGACATGTCCGCCCGTAGCCGGACGCGTCCACCGCCGCCCAGCCACGTCGTCCGGCCAATAGGAAGCCGCCATGTCACCCCGCCGCCGCCGCTAGCCAACCGGCGCCCGCCACCTGTCCGCCGCTGCTGCCCGCCTCTGCCGGCTCGCGGGGCCCGCGCCAGGCCAGCGGGGCCCGGATCCGCCGCCGCCGCCGCCCAGGGTCGCCCGCGCCCGCGCCCGCGTGCCTCCCACCGGCCGGCGCTCGCCTCCGCCGCCGCCCGGCCGGCGCTCGCCTCCGGCGCTCGCCTCCGGCGCCGCCCTCCGGCGCCTCCCTCCGCCGTCCAACCGCTCCGCTGGCGCCGCCTCCCGGCCGCGGCCCGCCGCTGCCTCCCGACCTCCGCCTCCGCTCGTCGCCCTCCGCCGGCGCCATCTCCGGTGAGGGGCCGGCCGGATCCGGCGACCCCAACCCGCCGGCGTCCTTCTCCTGTCCTCTCCGGCCGCCGCGCGCCCCATCTCCGGCGAAAGCTGCCGCCTGCCTTGGTTCCCGTGCCGCCCCAGATCCAGATCTGAAAATCCTGAGGTTGACCCCGTTTATTTTCCCCAAGTCCCTAAGGATTTGCATATTTTTAGCTCATGTTCATCGCATCATAACTCTGCATCCGTAGCTTCGTTTCGTGCGTGTAATATATCGAAATGTTCATCATGAGACGCCCTTCATTTCATTCCATTGTGCCATGTTTGTTTGAGGTCATCTTGATGCCCTAATCATCGTTGCAAAAATGCTATATGATGTTAACCTGCTGAAACTGTTATAACTTGATGATTTGTTATTTTTTTTGCATTTGATGTGTGCATCCTATGAACTTGAGCCCTACATGTGTTTTGAAGTATGCCATGCCATCTTTACAGTGGTGACATCCTTATATTTTTGTGTGCCTTGTGGTGAATGCATCAAGCTCGTGAAGTAGGGTACTTGCTGTTTCTGTTTTGCTAGGCTGAATCTTCTATATCATGTTGCTATGTAAACCTGCCGCTACAAGTCATTCTATGCATAATATGGAGATGTACACTAAGGATGATTTGTTATACATATCATGCTCTATCCATCCATGCCCTTGGTTGCATCTATAGTATGCTGTAGCTTGTTGTTATCTTGCCATCAAAACTGCTTAATAATGTTAATGTCAGTCTGTTAACATTAAGTTCAGTTTTGCCATGCGCTTTGCTAGTGATCCAAGCACCCTATGAACTTGTTATTGCCATGCTTAAATTCATCAACATGTATTCTTACTGTTGGTTGCCTTGCCATGCCATGTATTGCTCTGTGGTGAGTGGTTCAAGCTCACTAACATGCCTACTTATTGCTGTTTCTGCCATGTATGAATCTGTCATATCTTTTGCCATGTTTACATGGGTGCCACCATATTTTCTGTGCCCTTTTGTCTCATGGTCAGTAAGGGACTTTTGTTCTATGAAATTAGTAGATTCATGCCATGCCTTTGTTTGCCATGTTAAGTTCCTGTAGCATGTTGCTTGATAGCTCTAAACATTGCAACCTGATGTTATTTCTGCTAAGCCTGAAACTGTTATAATTTGCAATATTGCCATGTCCTTTTGAGCATGTTCTAGTGATTTCTGGAGATAGATCAGTGTTCATGTTTTGTCATGCATTACCTGTACTTCATGCCCATGCCTTTTGTTATTATGTTGAGGTGCTGTAGCATATTGTTTTGATGTTTGTAAGATGCCTAGTCGCTGTTTTGGACAGCTTGTCCTTTAAACTTGTATAGAGTGTATGTGTTGAACCGTTGCTCCGTTTTGAGTGTGCTCTATATTAAAATTGCTTGATTTTGCATGTAGTTTCATATTATAATGTTGCATCCTTGTTTTGAGGTGTTTGCTTGACGTTTGAGTGCATTTTGCATCAATGCCATGTTTAACTTGTTTTGCCCATATCTTCTAGGCCGTAGCTCTGAATTAAATGAACTTTATATATAACTTGACTAGAATTTCGTGTAGATCATATTGGTGCATCTTGACTTGATGTTTAAAAACTTGAACATAAGGTTTATTCAGTTCTGGACCAATTTCTAAATTTGCATATGAGGACTTACCGGATTTGTTATATGTTGTTTCCGGCCTCATTTGAACTTGCTTTGATGTGTTGTTCTTGTTTGCATCATCTCTTGCCATGAGTAGCCTCATCTAGATTTTTCATGCATCATGCTTGGTTGAGCATCATGCCTTGTTCATGTGTGGTGTGTTTACTATGTTGTGTGCTTCTTCCCGATAGTTCCCGTTTCGTTGCGATCGTGAGGATTCGTTCGTCTATGCTTGGTTCGGCTTCATCCGTTCGTCTTCTTCATGGACTCGTTCTTCTTCCTTGCGGGATTTCAGACAAGATGACCGCTACCCTGGATCTCACTACTATCATTGCCATGCTAGTTGCTTCGTTCTATCGCTATGCTGCGCTTCCTATCACTTGTTCCTCAAGCCTCCTAAATTGCCATGTCAGCCTCTAACCCTTTTCACCCTTCCTAGCAAACCATTGCTTGGCTATGTTACCGCTTTTGCTCAGCCCCTCTTATAGCATTGTTAGTTGCAGGTGAAGTTGAAGATTGCTCCATGGTGGACAGGATTATGTTTGGGATATCACAATATCTCTTATATTATTAATGCATCTATATACTTGGTAAAGGGTGGAAGGCTCGGCCTTATGCCTGGTGTTTTATTCCACTCTTGTCGCCCTAGTTTCCGTCATACCGGTGTTATGTTCCCGGATGTTGCGTTCCTTACGCGGTTGGGTGATTTATGGGACCCCCTTGACAGTTCGCTTTGAATAAAACTCCTCCAGCAAGGCCCAACCTTGGTTTTACCATTTGCCTCACCTAGCCCTTTTTCCCTTGGGTTTCTGGAGCCCAAGGGTCATCTTTATTTTACCCCCCCTGGCCAGTGCTCCTTCGAGTGTTGGTCAACCCGAGCGATGTCCGGCGCCCCCTGGGCAACCAGGGTCTATGCCAACCCGACGTCTGGCTCATCTGGTGTGCCCTGAGAACGAGATATGTGCAGCTCCTATCGGGGTTTGTCGGCACATCGGGCTGCTTTGCTGGTCTTTTTTTACCATTGTCTAAATGTCTTGTAAACCGGGATTCCAAGACTGATTGGGTCTTCCTGGGAGAAGGTATAGCCTTCGTTGATCGCGAGAGCTTATCATGGGCTAAGTTGGGACACCCCTGCAGGGTATAAACTTTCGAGAGCCGTGCCCACGGTTATGTGGTAGATGGGAATTTGTCAATGTCCGGTTGTAGATAACTTGACACCAGATCCGAATTAAAACGCATCAACCACGTGTGTAGCCGTGATGGTCTCTTTTCGGCGGAGTCCGAGAAGTGTACACGGTTTTGGGTTATGTTTGACGTAAGTAGGAGTTCAGGCTCACCTCTTGATCATTGCTAGGTTCACGACCGTTCCTTTGCTTCTCTTCTTGCTCTTATTTGCGTATGTTAGCCACCATATTATGCTTAGTCGCTGCAGCAACCTCACCACTTTACCCCTTCCTTTCCCATTAAGCTTTGCTAGTCTTTATACCCATGGTATTGGGATTGTTGAGTCCTCGTGGCTCACAGATTAGTACGACAACAGTCGCAGGTACAGGTTATGCGATGATCATGACGCGAGAGCGATGTTTACTTGTTTTGGAGTTCTTCTGTTTCTTCTTCGATCAGGGGATAGGTTCTAGGTCGGCAGCCTGGGCTAGCAGGGTGGATGTCGTTTGAGTTTCTGTTTGTGTTTCATCCGTAGTCGGATGGTGCTCTTATGTAAGATGATGTTGTATTCGTGTGGCATTGTATGCCTTTTGTATGTATCCCCATCTATTATGTAATGTTGATGTAATGATATCCACCTTGCAAAAGCGTTTCAATATGCGGTTCTATCCTCGGTGGGACCTTCGAGTCTCTTTAGGATAGTATCGCATATTGGGCGTGACACCCCCCCTCTTTATATAGGGGCCAGGGGGGCGCCGCCCCCCTTGGAGATCCCATCTCAGGGGGGGGGGGCCAAGGGGGGTGGCTTGCCCCCCAAGCCAAGTGGGGCGCCCCCACCCCTAGGGTTTCCAACCCTAGGCGCAGGGGGCACAACATGGGGTGCACCATCCCACCAGGGGCTGGTTCCCCTCCCCCTTCAGCCCATGGGGCCCTCCGGGATAGGTGGCCCCACCCGGTGGACCCCTGTGACCCTTCCGGTGGTCCCAGTACAATACCGATGACCCCCGAAACTATCCCGATGGCCGAAACTGGACTTCCTATATATAATTCTTCACCTCTGGACCATTCCGGAACTCCTCGTGATGTCCGGGATCTCATCCGGGACTCCGAACAACTTTCGGGTTACCGCATACTAGTATGTCTACAACCCTAGCGTCACCGAACCTTAAGCGTGTAGACCCTATGGGTTCGGGAGACATGCAGACATGACCGAAACGACTCTCTGGCCAATAACTAACAGCGGGATCTGGATACCCACGTTGGCTCCCACATGTTCCACGATGATCTCATCGAATGAACCATGATGTCGAGGATTCAAGTAATCCCGTATACAATTCCCTTTGTCAATCGGTACGTTACTTGCCCGAGATTCGATCGTCGGTATCCTAATACCTCGTTCAATCTCGTTACCGGCAAGTCACTTTACTCGTAACGTAATGCATGATCCCGTGACCAACCACTTAGTCACTTTGAGCTCATTATGATGATGCATTACCAAGTGGGCCCAGAGATACCTCTCCATCATACGGAGTGACAAATCCTAGTCTTGATTCGTGTCAACCCAACAGACACTTTGGGAGATACCTGTAGTATACCTTTATAGTCACCCAGTTACATTGTGACGTTTGGTACACCCAAAGCACTCCTACGGCATCCGGGAGTTACACGATCTCATGGTCTAAGGAAATGATACTTGACATTGGAAAAGCTCTAGCAAACGAACTACATGATCTTGTGCTATGCTTATGATTGGGTCTTGTCCATCACAGCATTCTCCCAATGATTGTGATCCCGTTATCAATGACATCCAATGTCCATGGTCAGGAAACCGTGACCATCTATTGATAAACGAGCTAGTCAACTAGAGGCTCACTAGGGACATGTTGTGGTCTATGTATTCACACATGTATTACGATTTCCGGATAACACAATTATAGCATGAATAAAAGACAATTATCATGAACGAGGAAATATAATAATAACCATTTTATTATTGCCTCTAGGGCATATTTCCAATAGTCTCGCACTTGCACTAGAGTCAATAATCTAGTTACATTGTGATGAATCGAACACCCATAGAGTTCTGGTGTTGATCATGTTTTACTCGTGGAAGAGGTTTAGTCAACAGATCTGCGACATTCAGATTCGTATGCACTTTGCAAATATCTATGTCTCCATCTAGAACATTTTCACTAATGGAGTTGAAGCGACACTTGATGTGCCTGGTCTTCTTGTGAAACCTGGGCTCCTTGGCAAGGGCAATAGCTCCAGTGTTGTCACAGAAGAGTGTGATCAGCCCCGACGCATTGGGTATGACTCCTAGGTCGGTGATGAACTCCTTCACCCATATTGCTTCATGCGTTGCCTCCGAGGCTGCCATGTACTCCGCTTCACATGTAGATCCCGCCAGGACGCTTTGCTTGCAACTGCACCAGCTTACTGCCCCACCATTCAAAATATACACGTATCCAGTTTGTGACTTAGAGTCATCCAGATCTGTGTCGAAGCTAGCGTCGACGTAACCCTTTACGACGAGCTCTTCGTCACCTCCATATACGAGAAACATATCCTTAGTCCTTTTCAGGTACTTCAGGATGTTCTTGACCGCTGTCCAGTGTTCCATGCCGGGATTACTTTGGTACCTTCCTACCAAACTTACGGCAAGGTTTACAACAGGTCTGGTACACAACATGGCATACATGATAGACCCTATGGCTGAGGCATAGTGGAGGACACTCATCTTTTCTCTATCTTTTGTCGTGGTCGGAGATTGAGCCGAGCTCAATTTCACACCTTGCAACACAGGCAAGAACCCCTTCTTGGACTGATCCATATTGAAACTCTTCAATATCTTATCAAGGTAAGTGCTTTGTGAAAGACCTATGAGGCGTCTCGACCTATCTCTATAGATCTTGATGCCTAATATGTAAGCAGCTTCTCCAAGGTCCTTCATTGAAAAACACTTATTCAAGTAGGCCTTAATGCTGTCCAAAAGTTCTATATCATTTCCCATCAAAAGTATGTCATCCACATATAATATGAGAAATGCTACAGAGCTCCCACTCACTTTCTTGTAAACGCATGCTTCTCCATAAGTCTGCATAAACCCAAACGCTTTGATCAATTCATTAAAGCGAATGTTCCAACTCTGAGATGCTTGCACCAGCCCATAGATGGAGCGTTAGAGCTTGCACACCTTGTTAGCATTGTTAGGATCGACAAAACCCTCCGGCTGCATCATATACATTTCTTCCTTAAGATGTCCGTTAAGGAATGCCGTTTTGACGTCCATTTGCCATATCTCATAATCATAGTATGCGTCAATTCCTAACATGATTTGGACGGACTTCAGCTTCGGTACGGGAGAGAAAGTCTCATCGTAGTCAACCCCTTGAACTTGTCAATAACCCTTAGTGACAAGTCGAGCTTTATAGGTGGTAACATTACCATCCGCATCCGTCTTCTTCTTAAAGATCCATTTGCTTTCTATCGCTCGCTGATCATCGGGCAAGTCTGTCAAAGTCCATACTTTGTTTTCATACATGGATCCTATCTTGGATTGCATGGCTTCAAGCCATTTGTTGGAATCTGGGCCCGCCATTGCTTCTTCATAGTTTGAAGGTTCACCATTGTCTAACAACATGATTTCCAGGACAGGGTTGCCATACCACTCTGGTGTGGAATGTGTCCTTGCGGACCTACAAAGTTCAGTAGTAACTTGATCCGAAGCACCTTGATCATCATCATTAGTTTCCTCTCTGGTTAGTGCAGGCACCACAGGAACATCTTCCTGAGTTGCGCTACTTTCAAGAGGTAGTACTTCATCAACTTCCACTTTCCTCCCACTTACTTCTTTCGAGAGAAACTCTTTCTCCAGAAAGGACCCGTTCTTGGCAACAAAGATCTTGCCTTCGGATCTTAGGTAGAAGGTATACCCAATGGTTTCCTTAGGGTATCCTATGGAGACGCATTTTTTCGACTTGGGTTCGAGCTTTTCAGGTTGAAGTTTCTTGACATAAGCATCACATCCCCAAACTTTTAGAAACGACAGCTTAGGTTTCTTCCCAAACCATAGTTCATACAGTGTCGTCTCAACGGATTTAGACGGTGCCCTATTTAAAGTGAATGTAGCTATATCTAGAGCGTATCCCCAAAATGATAGCGGTAAATCGGTGAGTGACATCATAGATCGCACCATATCCAATAGAGTGTGATTATGACGTTCGGACACACCGTTACGCTGAGGTGTTCCAGGCGGCGTGAGTTGTGAAACGATTCCACATTTCCTTAAGTGCGTACAAAATTCGTGACTTAAATATTCTCCCCCATGATCTGATCGTTAGAACTTTATCTTTCGGTCACGTCGAATCTCTACCTCATTCTGAAATTCCTTGAACTTTTCAAAGGTCTCAGACTTGTGTTTCATCAAGTAGACATACCCATATCTACTCAAGTCGTCAGTGAGAGTGAGAACATAACGATATCCTCCGCGAGCCTCAACGCTCATTGGACCGCACACATCAGTATGTATGATTTCCAATAAGTTGGTTGCTCGCTCCATTGTCCGGAGAACGGAGTCTTGGTCATTTTGCGCATAAGGCATGGTTCGCACATGTCAAATGATTCGTAATCAAGAGACTCCAAAAGTCCATCAGCATGGAGCTTCTTCATGCATTTGACACCAATGTGACCAAGGCGGCAGTGCCACAAGTATGTGGGACTATCGTTATCAACTTTACATCTTTTGGTATACACTATGAATATGTGTAACATCACGTTCGAGATTCATTAAGAATAAACCATTGACCAGCGGGGCATGACCATAAAACATATCTCTCAGATAAATAGAACAACCATTATTCTTGGATTTAAATGAGTAGCCATCTCGCATTAAACAAGATCCAGATACAATGTTCATGCTCAAAGCTGGCACTAAATAATAATTATTGAGGTTTAAAACTAATCCCGTAGGTAAATGTAGAGGTAGCATGCCGACGGCGATCACATCGACCTTGGAACCATTCCCGACGCGCATCGTCACCTCGTCCTTCGCCAGTCTCCGCTTATTCCGTAGCTCCTGCTTTGAGTTACAAATATGAGAAACCGCACCGGTATCAAATACCCAGGAGCTACAACGAGTACTGGTAAGGTACACATCAATTACATGTATATCACATATACCTTTGGTGTTGCCGGCCTTCTTGTCCGCTAAGTATTTGGGGCAGTTCCGCTTCTAGTGTCCCTTTCCCTTGCAATAAAAGCACTCAGTCTCAGGTTTGGGTCCATTCTTTGGCTTCTTCCCGACAACTGGCTTATCGGGCGCGGCAACTCCCTTGCCGTCCTTCTTGAAGTTCTTCTTACCCTTGCCTTTCTTGAAACTAGTGGTTTTATTGACCATCAACACTTGATGTTCCTTTTTGATTTCCACCTCTGCTGATTTCAGCATTGAAAATACTTCAGGAATAGTTTTCACCATCCCCTGCATATTGTAGTTCATCACAAAGCTCTTGTAGCTAGGTGGGAGCGATTGAAGGATTCTGTCAATGACCGCCTCGTCCGGGAGGTTAGTATCCAGCTGGGACAAGCGGTTGTGCAACCCAGACATTTTGAGTATGTGCTCACTGACAGAACTATTTTCCTCCATCTCACAACTGTAGAACTTGTCGGAGACTTCTTATCTCTCAACCCGGGCATGAGCTTGGAAAACCATTTTCAGCTCTTCGAACATCTCATATGCTTTGTGTTGCTCAAAACGCTTTTGGAGCCCCGGTTCTAAGCTGTAAAGCATGCCGCACTGAATGAGGGAGTAATCATCAGCACGTGACTACCAAGCATTCATAACGTCTTGGTTCTCTGGGATGGGTGCTTCACCTAGCGGTCCTTCTAGGACATATGCTTTCTTGGCAGCTATGAGGATGATCCTCAGTTTCCGGACCCAGTCCAAATAGTTGCTGCCATCATCTTTCAGCTCGGTTTTCTCTAGGAACGCGTTGAAGTTGAGGTTGACATGAGCGTTGGCCATTTGATCTACAAGACATTTTGCGAAGGTTTTTAGACTAAGTTCATGATAATTAAGTTCATCTAATCAAATTATTTTATGAACTCCCACTCAGATTAGACATCCCTCTACTCATCTAAGTGATACATGATCCGACTCAACTAGACCGTGTCCGATCATCACGTGAGACGGACTAGTCATCATCGGTGAACATCTCCATGTTGATCGTATCTTCCATACGACTCATGTTCGACCTTTCGGTCTCTTATGTTCCGAGGCCATGTCTGTACATGCTAGGCTCGTCAAGTCAACCTAAGTGTTTTGCATGTGTAAATCTGTCTTACACCCGTTGTATGTGAACGTTAGTATCTATCACACCCAATCATCACGTGGTGCTTCGAAACAACGAACTTCCGCAACGGCACACAGTTAGGGGGAACACTTTCTTGAAATTATTATAAGGGATCATATTATTTACTACCGTCGTACTAAGCAAATAAGAAGCAAAACATGATAAACATCACATGCAATCAAATAGTGACATGATATGACCAATATCATATTGCTCCTTTGATCTCCATCTTCGGGGCGCCATGATCATCTTCGTCACCGGCATGACACCATGATCTCCATCATCATGATCTCCATTATCATGTCGTCATGAAGTTGTCACGCCAACGATTACTTCTACTTCTATGTCTAACATGTTTAGCAATAAAGTAAAGTAATTTACATGGCGTTATTCAATGACACGCAGGTCATACAAAAAATAACGACAACTCCTATGGCTCCTGCCGGTTGTCATACTCATCGACATGCAAGTTGTGATTCCTATTACAAGAACATGATCAATCTCATACATCACATATATTTCATTCATCACATCCTTTTGGCCATATCACATCACAAGGCATATGCTGCAAAAACAAGTTAGACGTCCTCTAATTGTTGTTGCATGTTTTTACGTGGCTTCTATAGGTTTCTAGCAAGAACGTTTCTTACCTACGTAAAACCACAACGTGATATGCCAATTTCTGTTTACCCTTCATAAGGACCCTTTTCATCGAATCCGCTCCAACTAAAGTGGGAGAGACAGACACACGCTAGCCACCTTATGCAACTAGTGCATGTCAGTCGGTGGAACCTGTCTCACGTAAGCGTACGTGTAAGGTCGGTCCGGGCTGCTTCATCCCACGATGCCGCCGAAGCAAGATAAGACTAGTAGTGGCAAGAAAATTTACAACATCTACGCCCACAACAAGTTTGTGTTCTACTCGTGCATAGAAACTACGCATAGACCTAGCTCATGATGCCACTGTTGGGGAACGTTGCAGAAAATAAAAAATTTCTACGCTTCACCAAGATCAATCTATGGATTCATCTAGCAACGAGATAGAGGAGTGCATCTACATACCCTTGTAGATCGCACGGAAGCGTTCAAGAGAACGGGGTTGAGGGGGTCGTACTCGTCGTGATCCAAATCACCGATGATCCTAGTGCCGAACGGACGACACCTCCGCATTCAACACATGTACGGTTGGGGAAGACGTCTCCTCCTTCTTGATCTAGCAAGGGGGAGGGAGAGGTTGATGGAGATCCAGCAGCACGACGGCGTGGTGGTGGAAGCACCGGCGATCTCGGCAGGGCTTCGCCAAGCTCTACGAGAGGGAGAGGTGTTGCAGAGGGAGAGGAAGCCGCCAGGGACTTGGGTGCAACTGCCCTCCCTTCCCCCTCTTTATATAGGGGCCAGGGGGGCGCCGGCCCCCTTGGAGATCCCATCTCAAGGGGGGGGGGGGTGGCGGCCAAGGGGGATGGCTTGCCCCCCAAGCCAAGTGGGGCGCCCCCACCCCTAGGATTTCCAACCCTAGGCGCAGGGGGGCACAAGGTGAGGCGCACCAGCCCACCAGGGGCTGGTTCACCTCCCACTTCAGCCCATGGGGCCCTCCGGGATAGGTGGCCCCACCCGGTGGTCCCCCGAGACCCTTCTGGTGGTCCCAGTACAATATCGGTGACCCCCGAAACTTTCCCGATGGCCGGAACTGGACTTCCTATATATAATTCTTCACCTCCGGACCATTTCGGAACTCCTCGCGACATCCGGGAACTCATCCGGGACTCTGAACAATTTTCGGGTTACCGCATACTAGTATCTCTGCAACCCTAGTGTCACGGAACCTTAAGTGTGCCCTACGGGTTCGGGAGACATGCAGACATGACCGAGACGACTCTCTGGCCAATAACCAACAGCGGGATCTGGATACCCATGTTGGCTCCCACATGTACTACGATGATCTCATCAAATTAACCACGATGTCGAGGATTCAAGTAATCCCGTATACAATTCCCTTTGTCAATCGGTACGTTACTTGCCCAAGATTCGATTGTCGGTATCCTAATACCTCGTTCAATCTCGTTACCGGCAAGTCACTTTACTCGTACCGTAATGCATGATCCCATGACCAACCACTTAGTCACTTTGAGCTCATTATGATGACGCATTACCGAGTGGGCCCAGAGATACCTCTCTGTCATACGGAGTGACAAATCCCAGTCTCGATCCGTGTCAATCCAACAGACACTTTGGGAGATACCTGTAGTATACCTTTATAGTCACCCAATTACGTTGTGATGTTTGGTACACCAAAAGCACTCCTACAGCATCCTGGAGTTACACGATCTCATGTTCTAAGGAAATGATACTTGACATCGGAAAAGCTCTAGCAAACGAACTACATGATCTTGTGCTATGCTTAGGATTGGGTCTTGTCCATCACATCATTCTCCCAATGATTGTGATCCCGTTATCAATGACATCCAATGTCCATGGTCAGGAAACCGTGAACATCTATTGATAAACGAGCTAGTCAACTAGAGGCTCACTAGGGACATGTTGTGGTCTATGTATTCACACATGTATTACGATTTCCGGATAACACAATTATAGCATGAATAAAAGACAATTATCATAAACGAGGAAATATAATAATAACCATTTTATTATTGCCTCTAGGGCATATTTCCAACAATTAGTTGCTATCAATCTTATTTAGTTTGATTCACTTTTATTTTGAAGTTAGTAAAATTTCGGAAATTTTTCAGAGGAAAGAAATATGTCTAGGAGAATGTACCAAGGTGGTTCCTCAACAAAGAGAGGACCTAGGCGTGCTATGCGTGAGCAAGACGATGAACCACCAAGGGACGTAGAAGTGCGGGCTTGTGAATGGCCATCAGAAGAGTTTATGGTCAATGCAAGCATTAAGGATGAATTTGACGCATATGTGCGTAATGCCGATATCGAGGACTTCTTACAAGATAAGTGCCCTCAGTACTACCAATTGACTGATTCATTCATGAGAAGGTTTAAACTTACATCTTCGTGTAATTCTCAGAATGTCCTGTTTGATATTTATGATCAATCTTATACCATGGACTTAGAAGATTTTACAACTGCTTGCAAACTCTCGCAGTGGGGCAATGTTCATGAACCCCACAGATCTGAATATAAAGACTTTCTCGCTAGTATTACTGTGGGAGAATCTAGGGATATAGCACAAGCTACCATAGGGAGCATTCACTTTCCTGCTATATATTATTTTGCTCTCTTCATTGGTAGATGCATTAACGGTAAAGATGAAGCATGTCACATGTGTGTTCCTGATCTTTGTGTCCTCAAGAGTGCTGTGTTAGGTAATAAAGATTACAACTTGGGGCAATAGTTGCACGTAGATTGCATAATAATGGTATATCTGGAGATTTATTTGGAGGGATTTATGCGACCCATGTTGCTAATTATCTTGGTATATCTCCACGAGAGGAGGATGTGGAGTTGCTTCCTGCTTATTTAGATTATGACGCGATGGTCAGACATCGTTTTTTTTTGAGGAATGAACAATTCCTCCAGTATCGACTAATCTTTGACAGACGTAGCTCTGTCCATGTTACTCTCCCAGCTCCTTCCCTTTTTGATTACCAGGCAAAACAAAGATATGTTGTTACCAGGGAGGAGGCAGCTGAACACGAGGGGAGAGCGGAGGCGGCTTACCAACATGCCGTAGCTCAGGATGCATTGGCTGCTACATCTTAGTACGACCCCAGTTATAACTTCGGATATCAGCCAGGCTATCCTTGGCATTAAACCAACTTAGGCCAAAAGCCTAAGCTTGGGGGAGTACGTATTTCTCACCGACTTTACATTCATGTTCACACACTTATTCTAGTTGTCGGTGCTCATACTTTTTCATTGTATTATCCATGCTAGTTTAATTTATTTTTCTAGTTTTCTTCTTGTGTGTTTGATAAACCTTAAGAAAAACCAAAAAAATAGTTAGTTTAATTTCCATGCCTGTAGTAGTAATTAAAATGAAAACCCAAAAATATTTCCCGTTCTTCTTTCTGCTTGTTGGGAGCTTTCCCATGTAAATAGTTTTATTTTCTTTTCTTTCCTTTTTGGGTCGAGAGTAGAAGACCATATTGAAAATGTTTAGTGGTTCTCATATGCATGATTTTTGATTTAAACTGAGAGCCGTATTACTTTGTCTTCTTTCTGAATGCTTCCAGATTCCAGCTTAGTCCAATGCACGTGCACTATTATTATTATACACACCGTTCGGTCATGCAAGTGAAAGGCAATAATGACGATATATGATGGACTGATTGAGATGAGAGAAGCTGGTATGAACTCGACCTCTCTTGTTTTTGTAAATATGATTAGTTCATCGTTCCTGATTCAGGCTATTATGATTAAACATATTTGCAATGACATTTATAGATTATAGTGCCATGCTTAATTATCTATGAGTTTATAATGGTTTACCTTGCGTGCCAACATGCTATTAAAATGATTGTGATGTGGTATGATGGGATGGTATCCTCCTTTGAATGATTCGAGTGACTTGACTTGGCACATGTTCACGCATGTAGTTGAAACAAATCAACATAGCCTTCACGACATTTATGTTCATGGTGGATTATATCCTACTCATGCTTGCACTTGGTGTAAATTAATTTTAATGCATGTTCATGACTGTTTTCGCTCTCTCAGTTGGTCGCTTCCCAGTCTTTTGCTAGCCTTCACCTGTACTAAGCGGGAATACTGCTTGTGCATCCAAACTCCATAAACCCCAAAGTTATTCCATATGAGTCCACCATAGCTTCCTATATGCGGTATCTACCTGCCATTCCAAGTAAATTTGTATGTGCCAAACTCCAAACCTTCAAATGAAATTCTGTTTTCTATGCTCGAGCAACTCATGTTTCAACTAGGGCTGTCTGTATCTTCCATGCTAGGTGGGTTATTCTCAAGGGGAGTGGACTCCGCTCCTCATTCACAAGAAAATGGCTGGTAACCGGGATGCCCAGTCCCATGATCAAAAAGATCAAAGCAAATCAAAATAATTAAACAAAACTCCCTCAAGGTTGTTGCTAGTTGGAGGCACTCGTTGTTTCGAGCAAGCCATGGATTGATGCTTGTTGGTAGTGGGGGAGTATAAACTTTTACCATTCTATTTGGGAACCGCCTATAATGTATGTAGCATGGAAGATATCTCCGTCTCATAGTTGTTGCGTTGACAGTGAAAGTATGGCACTCAAAATGTTATTCATCTCTATTTTAAAATCGAGCTCTGGCACCTCTACAAATCCCTGCTTCCCTCTATGAAGGGCATATCTATTTACTTTTATGTTGAGTCATCACCTTCTTATTAAAAAGCACCCGCTGGAGAGCACACTGTCATTTGCATGTATTACTATTAGTTTATATTGGGTATGAGTTGACTGGATCTCTTTTACCATGAATTACAATGTTTAGTCAGTCCTTCATCTTTAAAGGTGCTCTGCATTTATGTTTTGCGGTCTCAGAAAGGGCTAGCGAGATACCATCTTGTTATATCATATTATAATTGTTTTGAGAAAGTGTTGTCATCCGAGTTTTATTATTATTGCTCGCTAGCTGATTATGCCATTGTTATTGTGAATATGGTTAGTTCATAATCTTTGCTAAAAACTCGAATGCTGGCTTTACATATTTACAACAACAAGAGCAAATAGAGTTTGTAAAAGTTTTTCTTTATTACTTTCAGTTTATCAATTGAATTGCTTGAGGACAAGCAAAGGTTTAAGCTTGGGGGAGTTGATATGTCTCCAACGTATCTACTTTTCCAAACACTTTTGCCCTTGTTTTGGACTCTAACTTCCAGAACCATTCCGGTGTCCGAATATAGTCGTCCAATATATCAATCTTCATGTCTTGACCATTTCAAGATTACTCGTCATGTCCGTGATCACATCCGGGACTCCGAACTATCTTCGGTACATCAAAACATATAAACTCATAATATAAAGATTAGGACTTGCCGGAGTCCCGGATGTGATCACGGACATGACGAGTAATCTTGAAATGGTCAAGACATGAAGATTGATATATTGGACGACTATATTCGGACACCGGAATGGCTGACCAGCTCTTGCCACATCATGACAGTTAGTTTTCGGCTGTCTCCACTGAGGTGCTTGACCGGATGAACCAAAAACACAATCACAGTAGTTCTCCCTTTACTACCCTAGCCAAACAAACAGAACGTAAGGTAGCAAACACAGGAGCTGGGCAACCCAACTGTTGACCAAAGACATGATTCAGAGCCTATGCATATAATGCCCAGATCGGGACACCGAAGTGTGCTAGAAGGCTGTTCGGGATTTCGTTTAGTGGCTCATGAGTGGACGTATAGAGCCCCTGGCAATGGGTGTCGAGGTATGTGTGACAACTGGAGAGACGGACTACAGTTTTATAAATAAAGTAGATAACGAAAAAAAAATGTCGCTACGAGAATCAGATTGATACGTCAAGACGTGATCGTACAGGGAGGTACCATAAGCACCAAAATCATTTTACATGCTGGGGGTCTAATAACAAGGAGAAAAGCTTAGTACAGGTCTTTTAAATAAGGCTTGGTCTGAAGAGTCCTTTGGATGTCCTACCACACGTCTGTGCCGCTTTCGTCCTGTAGAGAAGGGTTCCTTGAAGGAAACGGTCTTCTATTTGCCATACGGAACCGGGCTTGGAGTGAGTCCTTGTAAGTCCGTAGGATACATGGGCTCGAACGCACCTGTGGTAAAAAGGTAAAAAAGGGTGGAAGATCATATAGGGTCGAGCCGTACTATAGACCTTCCCATATTGTGCCTCCGCCGATGCCCAAGGTATTTTGAGTGCGTAATGATGCACACGCAGTCTGAATTCTGCTGGTGTGCATGGTGATCGACAGAGGCAGAACTACTAGTCTAGCTCTGAATGTACTGAACCACTAGTTTGTGGAATTGAGCGGCCTCTTTTAAAAGGGTCCGACGGTTTGATGACTGACGAGGTGTGCGGCTTAAAGTGGCCGCGCTGTACCTTGGCTGCAAGAGCTGCGGTGTGCTCCTCTGTGCGGAGGGAGCATTCCGTGTTTCCATTGACTGTTATAACGCCGCGTGGATCGGGAATTTTGAGCTTTAAGTAAGCATAGTGCGGCACCGCATTGAATCAAGCAAAAGTGGTCTGTCCGAGCAGTGCATGATAGCTACTGCGGAGGTTATCAGGTGAGCCGAAGACAACTTCCAATGTTATGGAGCCCGAGCAGCAGGCCTCTACGCCAGGTATTACTCCTTTAAAGGTAGTTTTCATGGGCTTGATTCTTGACGGATCGATACCCATTTTGCGGACGATGTCCTGATAGAGCAGGTTAAGGTTGTTGCCACCGTCCATGAGGACTTGCCTGAGATGGAATCCGTCGATGATTGGATCGAGGACCAAAGCTGCCGATCCTCCATGACGGATATTGGTCAGGTGGTGCTTTTGATCGAATGTGATCGGGCAAGCCGACCAAGGGTTGAATTTTGGGGCGACCGGTTCTACGGCGTAGACGTCCCTTAATGCGCGCTTGCGCTCCCGTTTGGGGATGTGTGTGACATAGATCATATTCACCATTTTGACCTCGGGGGGAAATTGCTTCTGCCCCCTTATGTTCGGTGGGCGAGGCTCTTCATCGTCGTCCTAGCTGGGCGGCCTTTTCCCCTTGTGTTCGGCATTGAGCTTGCCGGCCTGTTTGAACACCCAACAATTTCTGTTGGTTTGATTGGCAGGTTTATTGGGGGTGCCATGAATCTGGCAAGGCCGATCAAGTATTCTGTCCAAACTAGATGGACCATCTTTGTTTCCTTTGAATGGCTTCTTCCGTTGACCCGATTTTGAGCCACTAAATCCGGCGTTTACTGCTGTGTCTTCTGTATTGTTTTGACACTTGTTCTTGTCGCGTCGTGGTTTGCCATTGCCGTCTTTGACTTCAGAGGTGCCTGGGTCGCTAGTGCTATTGCTTCTACAAGCGAGCCAGTTATCTTCTCCCATGCAAAAGTGGGTCATAAGTGCGGTAAGGGCTGCCATGGACTTCTGTTTCTCTTGGCCGAGGTGTCCGGCGAGCCACTCGTCTCGGACGCTGTGCTTGAAGGCCGCGAGGGCTTCGGCGTCTGGACAATCCACAATCTGGTTATTTTTAATTAAGAACCTGGTCCAGAGCTTCCAAGCTGATTCACCGGGTTGCTGGATGATGTGACTAAGGTCAGCGGCATCCGGGGGCCGAACATATGTACCTTGGAAGTTGTCTCTAAAGGCGTCCTCCATGTCTTCCCAGCTTCCAATAGAGTTTTCTGGGAGGCTATTCAGCCAATGCCGTGCTGGTCCCTTGAGTTTTAGGGGGAGGTACTTGATGGCATGTAGGTCATCACCGCGGGCCATGTGGATATGGAGAAGAAAGTCTTCAATCCATACTGCGGGATCTGTGGTGCCATCGTATGATTCAATGTTTACGTGTTTAAACCCTTCTGGGAACTAGTGCTCCATTACTTCATCGGTGAAGCATAGAGGTGTGCGGCTCCTCTGCATCGGGAGACATCATGACGCAGTTCGGTTGGAGTCCGTATGCGGTTTTCGGCCCGTGTGAGGTTGTGTGTATCACGCCAGGCTTGATGGCCGTCTTCTTGCACTGGTGCACGCCCTCGTGATCCATAAATTGATCTGGTATGACCTGCTCTATTGTCCAGGTCCTGTCGCAGGTCATGCGTGCGTCCTGTGCAGGTTGGTGTTCGACTTGAGTTGCCGCTCTATCCCGATCACGAGGTGGCCGGTCAGGTCCGTCAGCTGCGTTACGTGTTGTCGGTATGGGCTCTGGGCCCTCCGCGTCAAATTGGGAGAGCAACCTGTGCTTTGGGTACCTTTTAGTTGAGCGCTCGAGGCCGTATTCCTCGGCTGCCAGGACGGTGTTGAGTAAGTCCTGATCGGCTTGCAGTTGCTGCCGCTTCTTTTTCAGGCTTCTTGTTGTGGCGATTAGCCGGTGCTTAAAGTGCTCTTGTTTGAGGGGGTCCTCTGGTACGATGAAGTCCTCATCGCCCAGGCTCTCGTCCTCTTCAGAGGCCAGTAGGTAGTTACTATCTTCCGAGCCCTCGTCCCCGATAGGATCATCGGGGTTGACTTGCCCCTCTTCCCAATCATCCTTTTCCGATGTTGGCTCGACAGGGGCTTCTTGGTCGTTGGCATTATCCGGAGTATTGTTGTCTCCGGTGCCGGTATTGTTGTCTTTTTCGCTACGCAATTTTGATCGGCACTGCTGACATCGACGCTTCGTAGGTGCTTCAGCAGGTTCATCCTCTAGAATCTTCTCGTCGTCAGTGTCATTATCTTTGGGTGTGTCCACCATGTATACATCATACGAAGAAGTGGCCATCCAGCGTCTAGTAAACAACGGGTTCTGGCCTTGCCCTTCTCCGGCATCGTCGTCCATGCCGTCGATATCTTCAGAGGCGTAATCAAGCATGTCGATTAAATCCTCGACAGTGGCTATGAAGTGGGTGGTGGCTGGGACGTAGAATTCCCTGTACTCAGCCCCTAGTGCAGATTGAGCATAGTTTGGCAACGGTCCTTCTGTAATGGCGAGAGACCGCATTAAGTCCAGAGCCTCGTTTGAGGGCGAGGTATGGACAAGGAAGCGAGAATTCGTGGAGCTGGGCGGGACAGGAATGAAGGAAATATGCCCTAGAGGCAATAATAAAGTTATTATTTCCTTATATCATGATAAATGTTTATTATTCATGCTAGAATTGTATTAACCGGAAACATAATACATGTGTGAATACATAGACAAATATAGTGTCACTAGTATGCCTCTACTTGGCTAGCTCGTTGATCAAAGATGGTTGTGCTTCCTAACCATAGACATGAGTTGTCATTTGATTAATGTGATCACATCATTAGGAGAATGATGTGATTGACTTGACCCATTCCGTTAGCTTAGCACTTGATCGTTTAGTATTGCTATTGCTTTCTTCATGACTTATACATGTTCCTACAACTATGAGATTATGCAACTCCCGTTTACTGGAGGAACACTTTGTGTGCTACCAAACATCACAACATAACTAGGTGATTATAAATGAGCTCTACAGGTGTATCCGAAGGTACATGTTGAGTTGGCTTATTTCGAGATTAGGATTTGTCACTCCGATTGTTGGAGAGGTATCTCTGGGCCCCCTCGGTAATGCACATCACTCTAAGCCTTGCAAGCAATATAGCTAATGAGTTAGTTACGGGATGATGCATTATGTAACGAGTAAAGAGACTTGCCGGTAACAAGATTGAACTAGGTATTGAGATACTAATGATCGAATCTCGGGCAAGTAACATATCGATGACGAAGGGAACAACATATGTTGTTATGCGGTTTGACCGCTAAAGATCTTCATAGAATATGTGGGAGCCAATATGAGCATCCAGGTTCCGCTATTGGTTATTGACCGGAGACGTGTTTTGGTCATGTCTACATAGTTCTCGAACCCGTAGGGTCCGCACGCTTAAAGTTAGATGACGGTTATATTATGAGTTTATATGTTTTGATGTACCGAAGATAGTTCGGAGTCCCGGATGTGATCACGGACATGACGAGTAATCTTGAAATGGTCAAGACATGAAGATTGATATATTGGACGACTATATTTGGACACCGGAATGGTTCTGGGGACACCGGAATGGTTCTGGGGGTTATCTTGAAGTGGAGCAGAGGAGGGGCGGCCAGGGCAGGCCGCACACCCCCTCCCCCTCTAGTCCGAATAGGACAAGGAGGGGGGGGGGGCGGCGCCCCCCTTTCCTTCCTCTCCTCTCTCCCCTTCCTTCCCCTCTCCTACTTGGACAAGGAAAGGAGGGAGTCCTACTCCCGTTGGGAGTAGGACTCCTCCCTGACGCGCCTCCTCCTGGACGGCCGCCCCCTCCCCCTTGATCCCTTATACACAGGGGCAGGGGGCACCTCTAGACACAACAATTGATCCTTGAGATCTATTAGCCGTGTGCAGTGCCCCCTCCACCATATTCCACCTTGATAATATCGTAGCGTTGCTTAGGAGAAGCCCTGCGTTGGTAGAACATCATCATCGTCTGGATTGGAGTTCGAGGGACGTCATCGAGCTGAACGTGTGCTGAACTCGTTGGTGCCGTGCATTCGGTACTTGATCGGTCGGATCGTGAAGACGTACGACTACATCAACCGCATTGTGCCAACTCTTCCGCTTTTGGTCTACGAGGGTACGTGGTCAACACTCTCCCCTCTCGTTGCTATGCATCACCATGATCTTGCATGTGCGTAGGATTTTTTTTTGAAATTACTACGTTCCCCAACAGTGGTATCAGAGCTTGGTTTTATGCGTAGATGTTATATGCATGAGTAGAACACAAGTGAGTTGTGGGCGATACAAGTCATACTGCTTACCAGCATGTCATACTTTGGTTCGGCAGTATTGTTGGATGAAGCGGCCCGGACCAAAATTACGCGTACGCTTATGCGAGACTGGTTCTACCGACGTGCTTTGCACATAGGTGGCTGGCGGGTGTCAGTTTCTCCAACTTTAGTTGAACCAAGTGTGGCTACGCCCGGTCCTTGAGAAGGTTAAAACAACACTAACTTGACGAACTATCGTTGTGGTTTTTGATGCGTAGGTAAGAACAGTTCTTGCTTAGCCCATAGCAGCCACGTAAAGCTCGCAACAACAAAGTAGAGGACGTCTAACATGTTTTTGCAGGGCATGTTGCGATGTGATAGGGTCAAGACGTGATGCTATATTTTATTGTATGAGATGATCATGTTCTGTAACCGAGTTATCGGCAACTGGCAGGAGCCATATGGTTGTCGCTTTATTGTATGCAATGCAATCGCCCTGTAATTGCTTTACTTTATCACTAAGCGGTAGCGATAGTCATAGAAGCAATAGGTGGCGAAACGACAACGATGCTACGATGGAGATCAAGGTGTCACACCGGTGACGATGGTGATCATGACGGTGCTTCGGAGATGGAGATCACAAGCACAAGATGATGATGGCCATATCATATCACTTATATTGATTGCATGTGATGTTTATCGTTTATGCATCTTATTTTGCTTTGATTGACGGTAGCATTATAAGATGATCTCTCACTAAATTTCAAGGTATACGTGTTCTCCCTAAGTATGCACCGTTGTGAAAGTTCTTCGTGCCGAGACACCACATGATGATCGGGTGTCATAGGCTCTGCGTTCAAATACAACGGGTGCAAAATAGTTGCACATGCGGAATACTCGGGTTAAACTGGACGAGCCTAGCATATACAGATATGGCCTCGGAACACTAAGACCGAAAGGTCGAGCGTGAATCATATAGTAGATATGATCAACATAATGATGTTCACCATTGAAAACTACTCCATCTCACGTGATGATCGGACATGGTTTAGTTGATTTGGATCACGTGATCACTTATATGATTAGAGGGATGTCTATCTAAGTGGGAGTTCTTAGTAATATGACTAATTGAACTTAAATTTATCATGAACTTAGTACCTGATAGTATTTTGCTTGTCTATGTTTATTGTAGATAGATGGCTTGTGTTGTTGTTCCGTTGAATTTTAATGCATCCCTTGAGAAAGCTAAGTTGAAAGATGATGGTAGCAATTACGCGGACTGGGTCCGTAACTTGAGGATTATCCTCATTGCTGCATAGAAGAATTACGTCCTGGAAGCACCGCTAGGTGCCAGGCCTACTGCAGATGCAACTGACACGTTAAGAACGTCTGGCAGAGCAAAGCTGATGACTACTCGATAGTTCAGTGTGCCATGCTTTACGGCTTAGAACCGGGACTTCAACGACGTTTTGAACATCATGGAGCATAAGAGATGTTCCAGGAGTTGAAGTTAATATTTCAAGAAAATGCCCGAATTGAGAGATATGAAGTCTCGAATAAGTTCTATAGCTGCAAGATGGAAGAGAATAGTTCTGTCAGTGAACATATACTCAAAATGTCTCGGTATAATAATCACTTGATTCAACTGGGAGTTAATCTTCCTGATGATAGTGTCATTGACAGAATTCTTCAATCACCGCCACAAGGCTACAAGAGCTTCGTGATGAACAATAATATGCAAGGGATGAACAAGACTATTCCCGAGCTCTTCGCAATGCTAAAAGCTGCGGAGGTAGAAATAAAAAAGGAGCATCAAGTGTTGATGGTCAACAAGACCACTAGTTTCAAGAAAAAGGGTAAAGGGAAGAAGAAGGGGAACTTCAAAAAGAACGGCAAACAAGTTGCTGCTCAAGAGAAGAAACCCAAGTCCGGACCTAAGCCTGAGACTGAGTGCTTTTACTGCAAGCAGACTGGTCACTGGAAATGGAACTGCCCCAAGTATTTGGCGGATAAGAAGGATGGCAAGGTGAACAAAGGTATATGTGATATACATGTTATTGATGTGTACCTTACTAATGCTCGCAGTAGCACCTAGGTATTTGATACTGGTTCTGTTGCTAATATTTGCAACTCGAAACAGGGACTATGGATTAAGCGAAGATTGGCTAAGGACGAGGTGACGATGCACGTGGGAAACGGTTCCAAAGTCGATGTGATCGCGGGCGGCATGCTACCTCTACATCTACCTTCGGGATTAGTTTTAGACCTAAATAGTTGTTATTTGGTGCCAGCGTTAAGCATGAACATTATATCTGGATCTTGTTTGATGCGAGACGGTTATTCATTTAAACCAGAGAATAATGGTTGTTCTATTTATATGAGTAATATCTTTTATGGTCATGCACCCTTGAAGAGTGGTCTATTTTTATTGAATCTCGATAGTAGTGATACACATATTCATAATGTTGAAGCCAAAAGATGCATAGTTGATAATGATAGTGCAACTAATTTGTGGCACTGCCGTTTGGGTCATATTGGTGTAAAGCGCATGAAGAAACTCTATACTAATGGACTTCTGAAATCACTTGGTACTTGCAAACCATGCCTTATGGGCAAGATGACTAAAACGCCGTTCTCCGAAACTATGGAGCAAGCAACAATTTTTTTGGAAATCATACATACTGATGTATGTGGACCAATGAATATTGAGGCTCGCGGCGGGTATCGTTATTTTCTCACCTTCACAGATGATTTGAGCAGATATGGGTATATCTACTTAATGAAACATAAGTCTGAAACATTTGAAAAGTTCAAAGAATTTCAGAGTGAAGTGGAAAATCATCGTAACAAGAAAATAAAGTTTCTATGATCTGATCGTGGAGGTGAATATTTGAGTTACGAGTTTGGTTTACATTTGGAACAATGCGAAATAGTTTCATAACTCACGCCACCCGGAACACCACAATGTAATGGTGTGTCCGAATGTCATAATCGTACTTTACTAGATATGGTGCAATCTATGATGTCTCTTACTGATTTACCGCTATCGTTTTGGGGTTATGCTTTAGAGACGGCCGCATTCACGTTAAATAGGGCACCATCAAAATCCGTTGAGACGACGCCTTATGAACTATGGTTTGGCAAGAAACCAAAGTTGTCATTTCTTAAAGTTTGGGGCTGTGATGCTTATGTGAAGAAACTTCAACCAGATAAGCTCGAACCCAAATCGGAGAAATGTGTCTTCATAGGATACCCAAAGGAGACTATTGGTACACCTTCTATCATAGATCTGAAGGCAAGACTTTTGTTGCTAAATTTGGATCCTTTCTAGAGAAGGAGTTTCTCTTGAAAGAAGTGAGTGGGAGGAAAGTAGAACATGATGAGGTAACCGTACCTGCTCCCTTATTGGAAAGTAGTTCATCACAAAATCCGGTTCCTGTGACAACTACACCAATTAGTGAGGAAGCTAATGATATTGATCATGAAACTTCAGATCAAGTTACTACCGAACCTCGTAGGTCAACCAGAGTAAGATCCGCACCAGAGTGGTACGGTAACCCTATTCTGGAGGTCATGTTACTTGAACATGGTGAACCTACGAACTATGAGGAAGCGATGATGAGCCCAGATTCCGAAAAATGGCTTGAGGCCATGAAATCTGAGATGGGATCCATGTATGAGAACAAAGTATGGACTTTGGTTGACTTGCTCGATGATCGGCAAGCCATCGAGAATAAATGGATCTTCAATAAGAAGACTGACGCTGATGGTAATGTTACTGTCTACAAAGCTCGACTTGTTCCGAAAGGTTTTTTACAAGTTCAAGGGGTTGACTACGATGAGACTTTCTCACCCGCAGCGATGCTTAAGTCTGTCCGAATCATGTTAGTAATTGCCGCATTTTATGATTATGAAATATGGCAAATAAATGTCAAAACTGCATTCCTAAATGGATTTCTAGAAGAAGAGTTGTATATGATGCAACTAGAAGGTTTTGTCGATCCAAAAGGTGCTAACAAAGTGTGCAAGCTCCAGTGATCCATTTATGGACTGGTGCAAGCCTCTCGGAGTTGGAATAAATGCTTTGATAGTGTGATCAAAGCATATGGTTTTATACAGACTTTTGTAGAAGACTGTATTTACAAGAAAGTGAGTGGGAGCTCTGTACCATCTCTGATATTATATGTAGACGACATATTGTTGATTGGAAATTATATAGAATTTCTAGATAGCATAAAAGGATACTTGAATAAAAGTTTTTCAATGAAAGACCTCGGTGAAGCTGCTTATATATTAGGCATCAAGATCTATAGAGATAGATCAAGACGCTTAATTGGACTTTCACAAAGCACATACCTTGATAAAGTTTTGAAAAAGTTCAAAATGGATCAAGCAAAGAAAGGGTTCTTACCTATATTACAAGGTGTGAAGTTGAATCAGACTCAATGCCCGACCACAGCAGAAGATAGAGAGAAAATGAAAGATGTTCCCTATGCTTCCGCCATAGGCTCTATCATGTATGCAATGCTGTGTACCAGACCTGATGTATGCTTAGCAATAAGTTTAGCAGGGAGGTACCAAAGTAATCCAGGAGCGGATCACTGGACAGCGGTCAAGAATATCCTGAAATACCTGAAAAGGAGTAAGGATATGTTTCTCGTTTATGGAGGTGACAAAGAGCTAGTCATAAAAGGTTACGTCGATGCAAGCTTTGACACTGATCCGAACGATTCTAAATCGCAAACCAGATACGTGTTTATATTGAACGGTGGAGCTGTCAGTTGGTGTAGTTTTAAACAAAGAGTCGTGGCGGGATCTACATGTGAAGCGGGGTACATAGCTGCTTCAGAAGCAGCAAATGAAGGAGTCTGGATGAAGGAGTTCATATCCTATCTAGGTGTCATACCTAGTGCATCAGGACTAATGAAAATCTTCTGTGACAATACTGGTGCAATTGCCTTGGCAAAAGAATCTAGATTTCAAAAGAGGACCAAGCACATCAAGAGACGCTTCAATTCCATCTGGGACCAAGTCCAGGTGGGAGACATAGAGATTTGCAAGATACATACGGATCTGAATGTTACAGACCCGTTGACTAAGCCTCTTCCATGAGCAAAACATGATCAGCACCAAGGCTCCATGGGTGTTAGAATCATTACTTTGTAATCTAGATTATTGGCTCTAGTGCAAGTGGGAGACTGAAGGAAATATGCCCTAGAGGCAATAATAAAGTTATTATTTCCTTATATCATGATAAATGTTTATTATTCATGCTAGAATTGTATTAACCGGAAACATAATACATGTGTGAATACATAGACAAACATAGTGTCAATAGTATGCCTCTAGTTGACTAGCTCGTTGATCAAAGATGGTTGTGTTTCCTAACCATAGACATGAGTTGTCATTTTATTAACGTGATCACATCATTAGCAGAATGATGTGATTGATTTGACCCATTCCGTTAGCTTAGCACTTGATCGTTTAGTATGTTGCTATTGCTTTCTTCATGACGTATACATGTTCCTACAACTATGAGATTATGCAACTCCCGTTTATCAGAGGAACAATTTGTGTGCTACCAAACGTCACAATGTAACTGTGTGATTATAAAGGAGCTCTATAGGTGTCTCCGAAGGTACATGTTGAGTTGGCGTATTTCGAGATTAGAATTTGTCACTCCGATTGTCGGAGAGGTATCTCTGGGCCCTCTCAGTAATGCACATTACTCTAAGCCTTGCAAGCAATATAGCTAATGAGTTATTTACGGGATGATGCATTATGTAACTAGTAAAGAGACTTGCCGGTAACGAGATTGAACTAGGTATTGAGATACCGATGATCGAATCTCGGGCAGGTAACATACCGATGACAAAGGGAACAACGTATGTTGTTATGCGGTTTGACCGATAAAGATCTTCGTAGAATATGTGGGAGCCAATATGAGAATCCATGTTCCGCTATTGGTTATTGACCGGAGACGTGTCTTGGTCATATCTACACAGTTCTCGAACCCGTAGGGTCCGCACGCTTAAAGTTAGATGACGGTTATATTATGAGTTTATATGTTTTGATGTACCAAATATAGTTCGGGGTCCCGGATGTGATCACGGACATGACGAGGAGTCTCAAAATGGTCGAGACATGAAGATTGATATATTGGATGACTATACACTACTACAAAAACAGCTATAGCCAATATGGACACTAATGGCGCACTGTACATGTGGTGCGCCATTACTAAATACTAATGGTGCACCATGTGTTGGTGCGCCATTAGTAAAAAAGTTTTTTTTTAATTTTTTTGAAAAATACTAATGGCGCACCGTGGGAGTGGTGCGCCATTACTAGTTGAACAAGTAATGGCGCACGATC